>NC_133617.1:65445806-65653306 GCF_048593235.1 Sminthopsis crassicaudata | reverse complement strand
GCAGCTTGCTCAGCCTCTTCCCTCTGGCTGGTGACTGTTACAGGCAGCAGGGCCCCATTAGCCTGTCTTGAAAAGCCTGGTTGGAGGCAGCAGCCCTGTGGGTGGGGGGCTTAGAAGCTCAGGGTGGGAGGGGGAGGTTTTGGTTCAATTCTCACCATGGGTAAAGAGAGGGACACGATTGAATCTGTGCATGTATGTGCACTGGTGCTCACGGACGGAAGTGTGAGCAGAACAGGCATATGTACAATGCATGCCTTTGCATGTGTGTATTGTGTATTGTGTGTGTGTGTGTGTGTGTGTGTGTGCACGCGCGCGCGTGCTCACAGGAGTGAAGCGGCAGAAACTAGAGAATGAGGGTTGAATATCAAACATGTCCCCCATCGGCCCTGGGAAGGATTTGATGAAATCCAAATGCAATTCCAAGGGGGATATGTGTAATGTTTATTACGTCCCTCATCCCTCATCCTTCACAACCAACCGACTGCCTTGAGCCTTCACTCACATTCCCGAAAGCTTTCTGGCTCAGGAGCCAGACTGGGGGTGAGGGATTCTGTGTTTGTACACGCTCAGGTGTGCATCTGCGCCTCTATCCAGAAATACCTAAACAGGTATTTCTTTCAGGAAGGTAGAATCTGGGCTCATAGGTTTCCCTCTGTTTGGATGTGCTCCATCTGTACATGCACACCCATGTGGTACATAGATGGGGAAGTAGTTGCCCCCCCTACATGGAAGAGCAGGTCAGACAATCGTGGTCATGGAAGAATTCAGGTGCTGATGCTGATGGGAAATCCTTGGGTACTAGAAGAGGAGGGAGGGAGGGAGGGAGGGAGGGGAAGGGTCAGGGAGAGGGGAGGGAGGAAAGAAAGGAAGAAGGGAGGGGAGAGAAAAGGGGAGGGAAAGAAGGGGGAGACAGAGAGACAGAAAGAGAGACAGTGAGAGAGGAAGGGGGAGAAAGAGAGAGGGAGGGAGAGGGAGGGGGAGAAGGAAATGGAAGGAAGGGGAAAAGGGGAGACAGGGACAGAGAGAGAGAAGATGAGAGGAGAGAGAGAAAGGAGAGAGAGAAAAGAGAGAGAAATGGAGGAGGAGAGGGAAGGAGGAGAAGTGAGGAAAGGAGAGAGGAGAGCAGAAGAGGGAGAGGGAGAGACAGAAAAGGGGGGAGACAGAAATAGAGACAGACAGAGAGAGAAAGAGAAAGCCAAGAATAGGCTGGGGGCATGTTTGGGTTGAGGAGGTTCCAGGTGAGTTCATGTAGACAGCTGCACAGATGGTATGTACATCATGGGGAACGTGTGTATGTCTTGGAGAATTGTGTGTGTGTGTCTGAGGGTCTTGGGGAAGAGATAATTCGAAGCTGTCTCTCCTCCCCTTTCTCTCTTTGTCCCTCTGTTGACCGTAGCACAAAATCATAGAACCACAGAGGTTTGGAATTTGAAGGGATCTAGGAGGACATCTTGGCCGTTAGCACCCATCTGAAAAGTAATTGCTGCTATAACACACCTCCCAAGTGGTCCATCTACCTTTGCTTGGAGACCCCCAGTGACAAGGAGTTCACTACCTGCCCCAGTCAGTTTGATGAAAGAGTTCTAATGGCTGGGAAGTTGGCAGACTCTGACTTCCCTGGTAGGGAGCACCCTAAGGAGTGACTGTCCACATCCAGGGTCTCTGCTGCTCCACAGACACCACATAGAAATGCATGTGAGACTATGTACACCACTGTGTTTGACTGAGTATGAGTGTGCATGTAATTATATGAGTGTGAATCTGCTGAATGTGTGTTTGTGTAAAGGTCCATGGGATCGGACTTGGGCTGATGTGGGCATGGGTGCCAGGAGGAGTAATTGGATGTGTGCATATATGTGTATGTGGCTACATGTGTATGTGAGCAGGAATGAGTGAGTGTATAAGTGAGGAGGCTCATGAAGCCCCCCTACAACTGTCACAGGTGCCCAGTGCTCCCCAGCTCCCTCTGTTACATTCCTACACACCAGGTAAGAGGGATTCTATACTCCATCCCTTCCCTTTAATGTCTTTGGGCTTCTTGTCCAAGTTTCTGCGTTTTAAGACTGAAGAGAGAAGGAGAAATTGGGGTTCCCGGAGAAGACTGGAGAAGTAGGTAAGAGAAGGTCTGAGAGGTGGGATAGGGTCCCCCCAAACCCTGGAAATCTCATGCAAGCGACCATCAATTTTGCCAATTCTTAGGGCTATTCCTTCCCAACTCTGACATTTTATGAAACCTTGGCTCTGTGCCCAGTTGGGTGAGATAGAAGGGGAAAGCAAGCTCAGAGATGAAGGTCCTCTAGCAAGGTTAGGGAGAGGACCTTCAACCTCACCCTAAGGCTATTAGCTGGCCTGGGAAGTATAAACTATCACAGAGGCCCCTGTCTATCCCCTTCTCCTAACTCTCTGCATCTTTCTGTTCTCTCTGCTTTTAATAATGAGAAAATGCAGAGCTTGGGAATCCATAATTGCTCCCATCCAAACAGGGCCTGTTCTTTGGGTCTATTTTTAAAAGGCAGAGCTTGGCTTGGAGAGGGAGGGGAAGGAGGCAGAAAAGGAGGGAGTGAGGAAAGAAAGAGAGATGGAAGGAGAGAGAGAAAAAGAAGGAGAAGGGAAGGAGGAAGAGAGCAAAGATGGAAGGGAGAGAAAAGGGGAGAGAGAGAGAGAGAGAGAGGAGGGAGAGAAGGAAGAAAGGAGAGAGAAGGGGAGGGAGGGAGAGAGGCAAGGAGGAAGAGAGAGAAAGGATGAGCTGTTAGTTGCAGCTCCCCCAGGTCTTGTCCTTGTTCCAACTCTTCCTTTGCTTGTGTCCTGCTCTCTGGCCAACAGAGAAATAATCCAGGCTGAAATCCATAGGGTAGAGGCCAATTTGTGTGTGTGTAAAATCCAAGGAAGACTCATAAAATGATTAAAAAACTAAAACCAAACATATTCATAGCACTTATTCCTTACAGTTTGTAAGGCTCATTGCTCTCTACAACCTTGTGAGAGAGATAATGTAAGAATCTTACATTTTATAAATAAGGAAACTGAGTCATTTAAGAGGTTAAATGACATCATGGGATTTAGCTCCAAAAGCATCCTTAGAAGTTTAGTACAGTTCCCTCCATTTATAAGTGAGGAAATTGAACCCTAAAAATATTAGGTGACGATGAAGAATTTGATGAAGATCACAGGTGACAAAGGCAGAACCAGAGCAGCTGAGCCCAATTCCAGACTGAGCTCTCGGCAGGAACCTTTTCTATTCTCCAGGAGCTGCTGTTGTCAGATGTAGGACCCACGCTCACAGCACATCCAAAACAGACACTGCCCTGCCAAGACCCGGAGATGGTTCCCCCTCTCCCCTCCCCCAAACTGATTGCCTTGCCTGCGCTGTCTAATGTGGGCTTGCTGTTTTACTTCTTGTATCAGGGACATATGGAGCCAGTGCCCACAGCTAGACAGGGACAGGGAGGAGGAGACAGTGGGAGGCAAGTGTCTCTAAGCAGCCCACCTAGTCTGGGAGCCTCCTGCTGTGGGTGGCTTGGAGGCTGAGTCTGACAGGAGGCAAGTCCAGGCAGGCGGACCATGATTCCTCTGCTGCTGCTTCCTTGTCTCAGGGGGAGGCTCCAGTGTACTGGCAAGAGCCCGGATTTTGGATCACAAAGCCTATGAAGGGAGACAATGTAGCGCGGGTGGGGAATCATCCATCTGGAATCCAGAGCCCTCGCTACAGTCTTTTCTACTCTCTTACCTGCTACCTTGGACAGCTCACGTTCTCCATCTCCACAGGATAAGGAAGCAGAGGCAGTGTGTTGGAGTGGGTGGTGTTGAATTGGGGGTTAGAAAGAAATGAGTTCAGATTCTGTCCTAGACTCACTAGCTATGTAACTTTGAGCAAATCTGAACCTCAGTTGTCTCGTTTGAAAAATAAGATGGATATTACCAACAAAACTTAACTCATAAGGTTGTTGTTAGAGGACAAAAAGAACTAATGATCGTAAAGTGCTTTGCAAAGTACTAGAGAAAATTTCTGCTATCATCATCATCATCATCATCATCATCATCATCATCATCATCACCATCATCATCATCATCATCATCATCATCATCATCATCATCATCATCATCATCCTCTCTAAGATTCCTTCCAACCCAAGATCCTGCGAGTTTTGCTTCTTAATAGAGGAGCTTTCCAAAATGGGGAGACGGCTGAGCAAGCAGAGAACTGTGAAATGTTTACCTCCTCACATTTCTAGTCCCTATCCACCTCACATAACACTTTGTTTGCACCTCTTTGGTGTTCTTAGCATGTCATGGTGTATATTAGTGTGATCTGTTTGTGTCTTATTACAATAATTCACTCACTTATATTTTATAGAATATTCATACTAAGTACAAAGTAAGATAAGTAGGACAGGCATTTTTGGTCCCATTTTAGAGATGAAGAAACTGAGGAGTCAGGAATGCAACTCAGGGTTCCTGAAGTCTGATTTGTAACAACACACTTCTTCACTACATCATTTTATTCTTTTTTTAATGGATTGTGAGATCCATGAGGGTAATGGACCTAACCTTATCTGAACTGTATATCTCCCCCAGCACTAAACATTAAATATTTAATAAATGATTTTTCATGAATATGTATGGATGATTCAAAAATTCACTCTCAAAGTTCATTGAGGATAACAACTTTTTCTTTTTTTTTCTTCAAAGTACCATTCCTTACCTTCCTTCCCCTGAAATTGAGGAGCATTTGAGGTTTATCCTGAGAGATGGAAAGAAAACTAGGAAGGAAATTGGCCATCTCCTTCTCCCTGGATGATAGTTTATTTAAGGGTGGTCAGATCTAGATGAGGAATAAATCATCAGAGCATCTTGCCTGTTTCCCCCAACTACTCCACCCCTTGGCCTGGCATCCAGAGGAATCACAGAACCATGGAATTTGAGAGTTGGAAGACTATCTGGTACAAATCACACTTGTAAGGGTGGGTTGTGGTGTGGTAGATGGAGCATCAACTCTGGAATGAGGAACACCTGAGTTCAAATCTGACTTCAGATATTTACTAGCTATGTGACCCTGGGCAAGTCACTTAACCCCAATTGTGTTTAAAAAAATTTTCATACTGTAAAGCCCAGCTTCTTAAACTGTATTCATGACCCCCACTGTGGTCTTTCAATACAATGTGAGAATTGCAAAATTATGGTTTCTTATTAGTAAATGTTTGATTTGTATACCTATTTTATAGACCTATGTCCCTGAAGTCATATAAAAATTTCTCAGGTAAAGTGAAAAAAAGTTTAAGTTCTCTAAAAAATCCCACCCGTAACAGATCCAACTAGTAGCCACCTAACCTCTGCTTGAAGACCTTCATTGAGAGGGAGCCACCCTCTCTTCAGGCAGTCTATTTCTCCCTTGGACAGCTTCTTATTTAGAAGTTGTTCCTGACCTCAAGTCAAAATAGTCCACTTTGCAGCTTCTACCCCTTGTCCCTCAGAGGCCAATCAGAACATGTTTACTACTGCTTTCAAATGACAGGCTTACCTGAAGACAGATATCAAGCATCCCTTCTATTCTTCAGGCTAATTATGTCCAGTTGTTTATAACCATAATATTACATAATCACATTACATAATTATATTAACATAACATTACATCCTTTTGCAATAGTGGTTCGCTTCCTCTGGGTGCTCCCCAGCTCATTTAATGGTCGTACCAAACTGTAGCACCTAGAAACCGTAGCATTCTAGATGTCTTTGGACCAGAAAGAACACAGAGGGACCATCACAATCTTCTTTCTATTGGTTGCTATACATCTCTTCCTGCATCCCAGGTCATAAACTATTTTGGCTATCACATCTCACTGCTGCTTCATGTGGAGCTTCTAGACCACTGACACCCTAGGTCACTTTTATTTTATTCTTTTAGACAATAGGCTATCACTCTGGCTTTCTTGTCTTGTACTTGTGAAATTGGTTATTTTGAAGACAAAGTTAGACTCCCTATTGAGTTCAAACTATTAGAGTGAGTTCAATGTGTTGGTCTTGTCTCATCTGGTGTGTTAACTATTCCTGCCAACTTTTTTTCATCTGCAAATTAGATAAGGGTACTATCTAAGCTTTCATCTAAGTCATATTTTTAAAAAAGTTAAACAGTGTAGGGCCAAGTCTAGATCCCTGGAATACTCCAATGGAGACTTCTTTCCAAAATAACATTGAAATACTCATAACTTCCATTCTAGTCAGCCAAACAGTTCTGAATCCTTCTTACTATATAATCTCACTTAATCCATATCTTTCTACAAGAAGAATATGAAATATTTATTTAGAGTTTTATTAAAATCCAAGTAAACTACATGTATAACATTCTACTGAGGGAGAACTGCTTGAAAAAGACTCCCAACAAGGGTGCTTTAACCAGGGAGTATAGACCTTCACATGTGCAGATAGATTCTGAAAGGACAGGAAAGTACAATAGGGCTTGACATCCTTCAGCTTGGAGCCAGAACCTGTGCTCTAGGGCAAGGGGCACTGGATTGAGTTGCCAGAAACTTGGAACCCAGGACCATTTCTATTGATCACTAACTAATGGGGGAAAGAAGATATCATAAAAGATAACATAGGGTAATGATGGTGTTTGGTGTGGAGTCATGGTAGAGGAATAAGGACACAGTTGACTTAAGCAGCCTCCTTAAAATGGCAGTTCTTGGAGGAATCACCCAATTAAAGTGGTGAGGACTCTGAATTTGGGGTTGGGGACCTGAGTTCATATACCAGCTATATAATTAACTACAACGTCCTGGATGAGACATATGTGTTTTGGATCAAATAGTCTATTTCTAAGGCCTCTTTCAGTTCTAATTCTATGAGTACTCTGAGACTATTTGCTTATCTATGTATTGTGCCACTCCAGCAAATTTTATATTTCTGAGATGGGGAGAATAATTCTTAAATGGCCTGTTTCAATCGGTTGTTATGAGAAAAGCTTTCCGAACTATAAAAGGTAATATAAATAGGATGAAATATCATTATTAATGAACTAAGAATTAATTAGATAATAGCTGACATTTATATAGCTTTAAGATTTGCAAAATACTTAGCAAATATCACATTTTATCCTCCTACAACAACCCTGCATGATAAGTGCTATTATTATCTTCATTTTACATTTTAGGAAAATGAGAAAACAGAGGTTAAATGACTTGCTCAGGATCCATACAGGTATTAATTGTCTGAAGTTGGATTTGAAGTCAGGTCTTCCTAACTTCAAGTTCAGCTTCTAACTTCAGTTCTCTTTAATTTTCCCAACCAGAGACTTCCACATGTTCAAGGATATTGTTGTCAGTCAATAGTTTGTACAAGATATGTTCAGTGTAAATGAGGCATAATTTCAAAGGTTAGGCAATAAAGCCATTGATTAAATTGGGGATAACTTACATTATGGATGACATAGTCAGGATCCCAAAAAATCTTCACAGAATAGAATGTCAAACTGAATCTAAGAAAGCAAAGTTTTAATAGGAACAAATGTAAAGTTTTATCTTTGGGTTCAAAAAATCAACTTTAAAGATAAAAAGATGGGAGGCATATGGCAATACAGGAGTTCGTGTGAAAAAAAATCTGGAGGCTTATATATGCTGCAAATTTCATATGCATTGACAATTTGGAAAGGAGAAGAACTGACCATGTGGTTTCTTTGACACAGGGAACTCCCAGATGAGGAGACTCCATCTACCAATATATTTTAGGATTTTTCTTTTGCAACTTACAGCTACCTAGAGCACTAAGGAGTTAAGTCACACAACATCTATGAGTCAAAGGTGGTATCTCAGTGCAGGTCTTCCTGTCTCCAAAGCCAGCTAGTATCTACTTACTATTCCATGCTGCCTCTATAAACAATATGATATGGAATCCATAAAAACCTAATATTAGGCTACATTAGAAGATGCAAAATTCCCAGGTCTAGAGAGATGATGCTCTATCCTGATCAGTGCCCAGCTAGAGTACTGAATTTAGTTTTGTACCCCCTATATTTTAGAAAGATTATTGATAAATTGGAAATGTCCATAGGGAGGCAAATGGGAGATAAAAGGAGGGACTCTAGGTCATGCCATTTTTAGAACAGTTCAAGAATTGGAACGTATTTAGCCCGAAGAAGAGAAAACTCAGGCAGAAATATAATAGCTGTCTTTAAATACTTGAAAATTTACTATGGAAAAGAGGAATTGATTCTTGTCCTGGTTGACTCCAAATGGCAGAACTCCCAACTAGTCAAAAATTAAAATGAACTGCTTCCAGAGGTGGTGGTTGTTCCTTGAAAGGGGGTTCAACTAATTTAACCATTCTGGAGAACAATTTGGAGAACATTCAACATTCTGGAGAAGAACATTCAACAATTCTGAAATATTCAACATTCTGGAGAACAATACCCAAAATGCTATCAAACTGTGCATACCCTTTGATCCATCAATGTCTCTACTGGGCCTATATCTCAAAGAGATCTTAAAGAAGGGAAAGAGACCCACATGTGCAAAAATGTTTGTGGCAGCCCTTTTTGTAGTGGCTAGAAACTGGAAACTGAGCAGATGCCCATCAGTTGGAGAATGGCTGAATAAATTATGGTATATGCATGTTATGGAATATTATTCTTCTAGAAGAAATGACCAACAGGATGAATAGAGAGAAGCCTGGAAAGACTTATATGAACTGATGCTAAGTGAAGTGAGTAGAACCAGGAGATCATTGTACACAGCAACAGCAAGATTATTCAATGATCAATTCTGATGGACATGGCTCTTTTCAACAGTGAGATGATTTAGGCCAGTTCCAATGGTCTTATGCTGAAGAGATCCATCTGCACTCAAAGAGAGGACTGTGGGGACTGATTATGGATTACAACATATTATTTTCACTTTTTATTGTGATTTTCTTGCATTTTGTTTTCTTTCTCATTTTTTCCCTGATTTGATTTTTCTTTTGCAGCATGATAATTGTGGAAATATGTATAGAAGAATTGCACATGTTTAACATATTGGCTTACTTGCTGTCTAGGGAAAGGAGTGGGGGAAGGGAGGGAAAACATTTGGAACACTATGTTTTGCAAGGGTGAATGAAAATTAACTATGGATATTTTTTGAAAATAAAAACCTTTAATAAAAAAGAAAAAAAAAAACAATTTTACTCTGGTGCCAAAGGAAATGATTCTGTGCTCTTGGACCCTTGTGCTCCAACTTTCATGCCTTTTCTGGTACAGACAAAGACTTCCTTTGCCTAGAACATCTTCCTTCCCATCTTAACCTATTCAACTCCTTTCCATCTTTTAAAGCCTAATCCATGTGTTATTTCCTCAAGTGTGGATTTCCTGATTGACAATGGCCTTCTTCCCCAGACCTTATTTAATTCATTGTTTACACCTCATATAGTTATTGTGTAAATATTGTATATTATAGTTACTTGTACCATGCATTTGGTAGATTAGAAACTCCTTGAAGTCAGGAATTTGCATTGTCTAAGTCTAGTACAGGACTCTTTAGACATAGCAGATACCTAATAAGTATCTATTAATTTGGTTTGATTTCTGCTCAAATAGGTCTTGGGATAAATGCCTTCTCTGATCCCTTCCCATAATGAGATCCTAGTAGTCAATAATTCTATGACAATCAATTAGGAGAATAAAGGTGAAAGCCCTTGGACCCATAAAAAGTATTATCATTATCATTATTATTATCACTATTCAATGGCAAAAACCCTGATCTATTCTGGGGTCACAGTTTAATGATTCAGAAATGAGGGGCTGTTAGTGAACCAGAAAAAGCACTAGACTTAAATCAAGAGGCTTTGGCTTGAATTTTAGCTTTGATATTTACTATTGGGAAATTGCTTTAGCTCTCTGAGCCACAGCCTCTTCTTCCACAATATGGAATTAGTAGTAACACTTGCACTAATGCTTTAAGGAAAGGCTTTGTAACCAGAGTACTTTGCCACCTAATTACTTATATATTGTTATTCCTGTTAGGATGTATGCTCCTTGAGGGTAGGATCTGTTTGCATTTTCAGGACTTAGCATAGTATCCGCCCTACAATAAATACTTGTCAACTGATTTGTTATAGCAATAGATTGGCTGCTACAGAAATAAAAGTGATTGTTATAGTTAGAGACCAACGCACATAGAACAATGAATGAGCCTTAAAAAACAGAGGTGTTGAAGAGAAGAGAAGAGACCTGAGAATGTAGAATAAGAGAGCCAGAAAAGATATTATACCAAGTGGAGTATGGTGAGTAGGTCTGTGACATGGTGGATAGAAAGCAAGAGTTAGAGTCTGGGTGACCTGAGTTCAAATCCTGACTCTGACATTTACTAGGTATGTGACCCTGGGCAAATAAATTACTTATCCATTCTCAGCCTCATTTTCCTATCTATAAATGGAGATAATAATGGCACCTATTCTTATACAGTTGTTGTGAGGCTCAAATAAGAAAATACATGCAAAACATGTAGATTTTAAAATGAAATACATTATTATTATTATTATTATTATTAATATTAATATTTCATGAGTAAGGCATGAAGACAGGAACAAGGTTGGGGGTTTGAAGAGAAAAGGATAGGGGAGCTAGGTAGCACGGTGGATAGAGCACCAGCCTTGAAGTCAGGAGGACCTGAGTTCAAATCTAGTGTCAGACACTTAACACTTCCTAGCTGAGTTAAGGAGTTTGAGGGTTTTTTTTTTTTTTTTTTTTGAAGTTCAGGCTCAGAGCATGGTGATGGTGGTGGGAGCCCCAGATTGAGGAAGATTCTTATTTTATCTATCTCACTTTGCTCATCCTCAGCCCTCACCTGGAAGCCTTTGTGCAGCTGCTGAGAGGAGCTATTTCTGCTCTGTGTTCTCACACCCCCTCCCAGTGACAGGACCTTACTGGTGGTGACATCATTGAGGCCAGAGAGCTGTGAGCTCAGCATCTCCCAGCTGTTATAGCCTGTGAGTTCATCCTCCCTCTGGGGGGAGTAGAAGGAGGCCAGAAAGGAGCAACGCCATCCACATGTTTCTTCAACCCATACACACAGAGGAGATTAGGTCTAGAAGAAGTTTCATAAACCTACTAGGTCTTAGCACAAAAATGTTATAACACAGAGAGTGTCAGAGCTGGAAAGTACTTTGGAACATGGAACACAGAATATCAGAGCTCAGAGGGACCTGAGAATGTAGAATATCAAAGCCAGAAAAGACATTAGAAAGGAGAATATAAATAATTAGTACTGAAATAGTCTTAGAACATGAATGTCAGAATTGGAAGGGACTTTAGAACATAGTTCACTGAATGTCAAAGTGAAAAGAAAGGTACATTAAAATATAAAAAGCAAAATATCAGAGCTGGAAAGATCCAGAGAACAAAAATTATTGAAATCGGAAGGCCCCTAGTGACCAGAAAACAGTATGGTATAGCAGAAAGAATACTGAATTTGGAGAAATACGATCTGAGTTCAAATCTTGTCTTTACTTTTTACTATGCACGACCTTGGGCAAGTTAGGAAGCAGTTCCTCTTCTGTGAAAAGATGGGGCTGAAAATGAAGGTGGCCTAGCTGTACCAGACTAAAAACTATTATAAAGCAGTTGTTCTCAAAATCATTTGATACTGGCTAAAAAATAAAATAGTGGATCAGTGGAATAGGTTAGGTTCCCAAGACACAGTAGTCAATGACTATAATAATCTAGTGTTTAGTAAACACAAAGACTCCAGCTTTTGGGATAAGAATTCATTCTTTGACAAAAATTGCTGGGAAAATTGGAAAATAGTATGGCAGACACTAGGCATTGACCAACATCTAATACTCTATATCAAGATAAGGTCAAGATGATTTCATATTTTAGACATAAAAGGTGATACATAAGCAAATTAGGAGAACAAGGGATAGTTTGTCTCTCAGATCTGTGGAGAAGGAAGGAATTTATGGTCAAAAAAGAACTGGAGAACATTATGAAATGCAAAATAGATAATTTTAATTATATTAAATTAAAAAGGTTTTGTACAAACAAAACCAATGCAGCCAAGATTAGAAGGGAAGCAGAAGACTGAGGAGAAATTTTTACATCCAAAGGCTCTAATAAAGGGTTCATTTTTTTAAAGCTTTTTATTTTCAAAATACATGTATAGATAACCCTCAACATTCACCCCTGCAAAACCCCATGCTCCAAATTTTTTCTCCTTTCCTTCCCTCCATCCCTTTTCCAGATGTCAAACAATCCAATATATGCCAACATGTCCAATTCTTCTATATACATCTCCACAATTATGCTGTACAAGAAAAATCAGATCAAAAAGTGGAAAAAATAAGAAAGAAAATAAAAAGCAAGCAAAACAACAACAAAAAGTAAAAATACTATGTGGTGATCCACACTCAGCTCCCACGGTCCTCCCTCTGGGTATAGATGCCTCTCTCCATCACAAGTCCATTGGAACTAAGAGCCTTATTTCTAAAATATATCAAGAATTTACTCGAATTTATAAAAATACAAACCATTGTTCAACTGATAAATGGTCAAAGGGTATGAACAATTTTCAGATGAAGAAATTAAAGCCATTTCTAGTCATATGAAAAAAATACTCTAAATCACTATTGATTAGAGAAATGCAAATTAAGACAATTTCTCACATTGACTAAAATGACAGTAAAAGATAATGATAAATATTTGAGGGGATGTGGTAAAACTGGGACACTGATACATTGTTGGTAGGGTTATGAACTGATCCAACCATTCTGGAGACCACTTTGGAACTGTGCCCAAAAGGCTATCAAATTGTGCATACCCTTTGATCCAGTAGTGGGTTTGTATCCCAAAGAGATCAGGAAAAAAGGGAAAAGAACCCATGTGTGCAAAAATGTTTACAGCATCCCTTTTTGTAGTGATAAGAAACTGGAAACTGAGTGAATGCCCATCAGTTGGGGAATGGCTGAATAAGTTATGGCACATGAATGTAATGGAACATTATTGTTCTATAAGAAATGATCAGCAGGATGATTTCAGAGGCCTAGAGAGACTTAGATGAACTGGTGCTAAGTGAAGTGAGTAGAGTCAAGAGAATATTGTACACAGCAACAAGATTATATGATAATCAACTCTGATGGGTTTGGCTCTTTTCAACAATAAGGTGATTCAAACCAGTTCCAATAGATTTGTGATAGAGAGCCATCTGCATCCAGAAAGAGAACTGGGGTTTGAATGTGAATCACAAAAAAGTATATTCACCATTTTTGTTGTTGTTTACTTGCTTTTTTCTCATTTTCCCTTTTTCATCTGATTTTTCTGGGCAGCATAATAAATGTGGAAATATGTTTAGAGGAATTGCACATGTTTAACCTATACTGGATTACTTGCTGTCTAGGGGAAGGGAGGAAAAAAAATTGGAACACAAGATTTTGTAAGGGTGGATATTGAAAACTATTTTTTGCATGTATTTTGAAAAATGAAAAAACTATTATTTAAAAAAAAAAAAGAAATGATGGGGCTGGATTAGGTGGCTTCTAAGACCACTCAAGCTTCAATTATAAGATCCCATGATCCCAGAGAGCTTTTCCTCCTCTTCCTCTTTCTACAGCAGTGTCAGTCATAAAATTTGGTACTTGAAGAGTTTCTGTTTCTTGTATATGTTTTACTCCTGGAGCCAGCCTTGAAACTTTTCATGTTCAGGCTCTGAGTGTGTGTGTGTGTGTGTGTGTGTCGTGTGTGTGTGTGTGTGTGTGTTTCGTGTGTATGTGTTTTCTACAATATGACCCTTACAAAAGCCAGTCCACTGGAGGGATTCAATAAAGATTTTGGCTAATGGATTGCAAGGTCTGGTGAAAAGGCCAGGTCTGAGAGAAGTTGATGAAACTGGGACCAGAATGGCAAGGTCAGGAGACCTGAATCAGAACCCTGGACAGCTCCATTGTGCTTCAGGAATGGCGGGGAGCCAGCTGCAAACTGAGCCAAGAGAATTTTGCCTAGGTTTGGGTTACAATAACCAAAAGATTTTTATATTCTTGTTCTGATCTCAGTTCTTCCCTATCCCTCCTGAGGGGGGAAAGCATCTGTATTTGCACACATATACATATATTTATATACAGATACAGATATGTGTATGTGTTTGCATGTATTCTTCTATGTATGGATAAATAGATTTAATTTTATTGCTATATTTTGCTTTTTACTCAATGAGCTATCTCTTGTAACAAAGAATTTTAAAAGGAGGGATAGTGGATCAGTGAAACAAACCAACACAAAATTGAATCTGACATCATATGCAATGTTTCATACCACCTCTGAAAAATGGGGAAGGTGGTGCATTTTCTTATCCCATCTTAGGAACTAAGCTTTGTCATTGTAATGTTTAGGTATTTAAAGAGCTATGATGCATCTTTTAAGGACCCCCAAGAAAACAGAATAGTCCATCTGGGTGAGATACTTGAATATAGAATGCCAGAACTGGAATACTTAGAACACAGAGTATTAGAACTAGCTCTTGGGAATCATGTATTCAAGGCATGAGACACTTTCATAAACCAGAGGTTGGGAATCTCTTTGGTTTAACCACTTCTATTTTATTTTAAAATGCCTTCCCAGGTGACTCTCAGTATCTCTCTTCTCCCTTTTGTCCCGCCCCACTCAGACCAATGCAGATGAATAAAAAAAGAAAGCCTCATCTCTTCTGGGAAGCCCTCTTATATCGGCCTCTTCTTTACTCTCCCTCCTTGATATGCTCAGTTCAGACTGTGGCATTTATATGCCTTCCTACACTTTCTTCTTCAAGTCATTTCCAGAAATTTGTTTGCCTTTTCCCTTATACCTTTCTTCTGAAGAGATCCTGGGAGAGCAGTGAGTGGAGATGGGGAAGAGAGAAACAGCCTATTAATGACAAAACATTCTTTGTAACTTGGGCCGCAAAGGCACATGGCAGAGGCGGACATGTGTTGTCTACGTGGTCAGGAGTGAGGAGGGGTGGAGGTAGGTAGCTGGGGGTGGGGCCAGGGACATCCGGATTTCCAAAGCAGCAGCATCTCAGATTCTGACCTTCTACCCAGAGGAAGATTTTTTTGCCAAATTCAGTATTTGCCTTGTGGTTAACCCTGAGTTCAAGACTATTAGAATCTGGTCTTCTATCCAGAGAAGGGAGATTTCCTAGGCAACACTCTTCTGAAATCCAGTCTTCTAACTAGAGAAGTGGGAGTATCTTAGTGCAAGCTTTAGGGATTCCCTTGAGAATAATCAGAAGTTTGAGAGTTTGGATATTGGGTCTCTTATCCAGAGGAGTGAGAGAAAAGAGGACTATACATATGGCTCCCAGTGGTGATCAGAACAGGAGTAATAGACTAAAAGCTACATATGGAGGAGCGAAGGACCAGGATTTTTACATTCACACCAGAATAAGAAACAGATGCAGTATTTCATCTCTCATCTCCATGCTTCTTTGAACAAATGGTCCTCCGTATTTAAAATGCATTTCTTTCTCATATCTTCTTCATAGAATCTCTGGTTCATGGACCATCTGCTATAGAGAACCTTTCCTGACCATCTCACCCCGCCCCAGTTTTAGTACTCTTCTTTCAATTATTTTGTATTATTCTATAAGCATACTATATTTACTTACTGGTATAAAATTTTCTTCCAATTACAACCACCTTCACTAGAACCTCTTTATGGCCCAGATTACTTCATTTTTATTTTGTACATCCTCAGACCCTAATCCAAAGCTTTATATACAGTAAATGTCTAATTAATTTTTAATGTAATTGTTTTGTGACCCCCCCAACTGAAAGCTCTCCAAGAGCAGGAACTAGGTCCTGTATTTTCCTTATCTTCCCCCCCCACCTCTAAACTTCAGAGGACAGGGTTTCATTTGTATCCACATGTGCACACACAGCTGGTGTTTAATACCTGCCAGAAAAGCAGTTGCTCTAGCTCCACTCGTCTATATATAAATGAATAAAAACGTGCCCTGTGTCCAGAATTGGTCTGCAGCCCCTTCTGCCTGGCTCTCACTAACAAGCTGAGGTCATCAGGAGCTCAGCAACATCCAATAGATCAGTTTTATCTGGCTGACTCTAGCCCCGTAGGAAATAGCTCCCAGTCACAGATGGGCCAGAGTTGGCAGGTTTCCATCCTGCCCCTCACTGGTATTTCTATCTTGTTCCCTGCTGTGTTACATCTTTCAAGAGTGGGGATGTTTCCACGGATAGGTTTTGAGCTCAACTGGAAGGAATGAATGGTCAGTGAAAGGTGGTGGCAGTGGATAGTACTTCCAGGATCTGGAGTCAGGAAGACCAGAATTCTAATTCTTCCTCAGACACTGGCTATATGACTCTGGGCAAATCACTTAATTTGTCTGCCTCGATTTATAAAATACCTCAGTCTATAAAATAGGGGTAATGCTAGCACCTACCTCCCAGGGTTGCTATGAAGATCAAATATGTAAAGTAATTTGCAAAACTTAAAGCACTGGATAAATGCTGGTTATTGTCATTGTCTCCAGGATAATCACCATTAATGACTATGATTACCAGTTACTATGATCGCATCTTCATCATCACCATCATCATCAATCAGAAACCACCATTACCAACACCACTAAGGAGATGCAAACATCACTCAAGTTACTACCAACATCAGCACCTCACCTTTCTTCAGTCATCACTAGGGATGTGTGTATTCTTTTGAGCCATCCAGACTCCCAATTATCCTTCATGATTCTATAGTTTTTTCAATAATGTTAGAGCTTAGAAATCACTTAGTTCATGTCATTATTTTAAAGAGAGGAAAACTGAGGTCCAAAGTGGTGAAAGGATTTGTTTAAGAGAATAGAGTGACAAAACAAGGACTAGAACCAAGGTTTCCTGACTCCCAATCAATGCTTTTTCGATGCTATACCACACTGGTTCCCAACACTTAAATTCTGAAAAATGTTTTCACTGATACTTTTATTTTTTAAGACATCATTGGAATTTTCCGATATCTTTTTTCATTTCTCTTAGAGTTGTTACCAGGAAAATAAATAACTATATTTGCCCATCTTAAAATGCATGCCTCTTCCTATACCTCTAGCCCACTATCTTTCTGCCAAGAGGTAGACTTGCCTCTCTCATCAATCCTCTGAAGTCCAGATCCACTCACTTTTCAGCACGTGTCGAGAGGAGAGCTCACACGCTCCACTATCGTTGTTGGAGAGTTTATTCCTTCCAGAAGGGACAAGAGCATGAATGGGGAGCAAAACCCTGCCTTTTGTCTAGGGTAGCTTTATGGCTTTTCTGTTTGACTCCTTGGGTCTGGAATGAGCACAAGAAACACTAGGCTCTTGAGGGAATTGGCTCTCTGCCCCAACGTGTGAACATCATTTTATGCTCTGGATTCTGATGGGAGGCGGAAGCCGAGTCCCTCCCAGGGGAATCAGTGGTGTGTGCACTCAGTTTTAATTAGGCCCAGGGAATTTCTCCTGACAACAGGATGGTAAGTGAATCCAGCATTGCAGATGATGAACACAATTACATGGCCAGCCCTTAGTTTTGGTCTGGGACAGAGCCAAATTTCAGGCTGAAGGTTGTTAGAGACCCCATTGAGAGGACAGGGAGAACAGAGGTCTGAGCCTCCCTGGAGTCTGAAGCAGGGTTAGGACTATATTTAGAATGAGAGGAGGAAACTCTTGCTGTTATTGGAACCATTTACCCATTAAGGGGGAAAAATTGATTGAGGACCATCATAAATTAAAAGCTCCTTGATTTAGGTTGGAGTCTTTCTGAGAGAGACAAAGAGGCAGAGAAAGATGTCCAGGGAGAGACAGATAGACACATATATATAGAGAGAATGATGGAAGGAAAGGGAGACAGAGACAGGGAGAGCACAGAACAGAGAAAGACCATGACACACAGAGAGATTGGAATGTTTAAAATTTTGACTAGAGAATGTGAAATTTTATTCAATACATACAGGGAAAAAAGATACTTCAATTTGATGTTATAGTTAACTTAAGGAGAAAAATAGAGAAGGGGGAAATGAAGGAGAAGGGAGAAAACAAGTCGCAGGGTGAAAAATTCAATTCAATATAATTGACCAAATATTCATTAAGTACTTAATGTGTACAGAAGCACTGAACTAAGAATTAAATGAGATACTAGGGCAGTTAGGTGATTTGGTGACTAGAGTGTCAGGTCTAAAGTCAGAAAGGCTCAGATCTGGACTCAGACGCTTACTACTTGTGTGATGCTGGGAAAATGACTTTATCTCAGTTTCCTCGGCTGTAAAATGAAAATAAAATGTAAAATAAAAAAAAACATAGTTGCTGTTACATTGCAATGAGATAATATTTGTAAACGGGCTTGGCATATGGTAGGTACTATATAAAAATGTTAGCTCTTAACATGGAGCAACTAGGTGATGCAATGGATAGAGCAGTGAACCTAGAATTAAAAAGATCTGAATCCAAATTCAGTTTCAGATCCTTATTAGCTGTATGACCCTGAATAAACCATTTATTTAACCTCTACCTCAGTTTTCTCAACAATAAAATGGGACTAATAATAGCACCTACCTTTGAGAATTGGTATGAGGATCGAATGAGATAATATTTGTACAAGTACCTGACACATAGGCATATATAAAATTAGCTATTATTATTATCTTATAAAATTAAAATAAGACACAGTTCTTGATCTTGGAGAGCTCCCAGTTTAATACAGCATAAGATGCAAACACCAACAACAATTCCCCAAAGGGAGAAAACCCAGGAATTCAAGAGGAAAGAGTAATCTCCTTAAAAGGGAGGGGAGAATCATCTGGGAAGGCTTCCTGGAGGGCATAACGTTTGAAATGGGCCTTATCAGGTAGAGAGAGGAAGGAGAGCCGATATCATAGGCACAGGGTACAATGAAACATGGGTAGGGGCAATTTCATTTTTTGCTTTTATATCCCTAACACCTTAACACAGACTCTTATTAATTAGCTGGGATCCCGGGGCATGTTCAGGGGAAGGAATATTGTTCCATTGGACTGGAATGTAAGATACCTACATCAATGGAATTACAAATCCCTTTTAGGTGCTGGGAATAGTACATGGCTCCTATCCTTTTGATGTTTTCAGAAATGAATTTGGATAAGTTGAATGGTGAGGGAATAGAAGGGACTGAAAGAAAATTGGAAGAGATAGGGGCTCCTCCCAAGTACCTAGATCCAAAGCAATCTTTTTAATTAAGACTGTACAGGTCACCCTGAAGGATGATGACTATTGCTATTTTCTGTAGGTTCTGACAAGAATCCCCCTAATTTCCATTATAGCAATATATTAAGGATCTATGATTTCACTGATCTCTCTACCCCCTGAGATTCCAATTCATCCTTAACTCATTATCTTAAAGAGCTACAGAAATGTCTTCCCCAAAAGTCACACTGATAGCAAATTTTAGAGTCAAGTCTTCATGATTCTCAAATCAATGGTCTATCCTCATTAAGCCATGTTTCCCCCCTCCACTGGATGTTAACCTTAACTGGATTTACCTTAAGTAAATCTATTCATGTTTTGAGCCTTAGGAGTCAGTATGCTCAAAAAGGAGCTGATAACTATGTCATAGGGATAGAGCATCAGATACTGAAATTCTCAGATCATTGGGGTACATCCAAAGTCTCCTCAAAGCTACTTATTTCTTTCCTGACAGGAGGGAGCCTTTGACACAAAATTTATAGGTTAAAGCATATACCTTATACAGAGTGGTGAGTTTAGGCTTGAAAGGCAGACAACGGCTGACTGCGGAGGTGTTGGAATGCTGGAGAAAGAAATTTGCCCTTCCCTTCTTAAGCCATAGGGAACTGTTGCAGGATTTTCAGTTGAGGAGTGACTCAGCCAGATCTGTTGAAGGGAGGAAAGAATTGAAATGGAAACCTGTGTTGATAATAATGTTGTATCAATAAAAACTTATTAAAGGACAATTGAGATTGTCCAAGGAAGTACTAAAGAGGGTTTGGATTTGTTGTTCAAAATTGTTCTCAAAGAGGATCAATGATATCACAAGGCTGCTGTTTTGACTTGGGTATGAATTGGATTTAAGTGAGGAAGAGCTGTGCAGAGTCATCAGCCTCACTCTCTCTTTCAGAATCATCAAAGTCCAGTAACAAGATAAGTCAATATCACTGGCCACAGTCCAGGATGCAGTGGGCGATTGTGGTCTTTTTAAATTAGGTCTTTCCTTTCGCCCATTCAGTGACTAAAGACTAGGTAAACAGAATTTGGGGCTTGGACTAAGATGTGGCGATTGGAATAGACAGAAGGGGAAAGATCTGAGAAAAGCAACTTAACCTTTCTGAGCCTCTGTAAAAAATGAGGTTGAAACTATATGACATCTAAGATACCTTCTAGCTCTAAAACCATAACCTTTGTGATCCTGTGCTGCTGACATAAAATGTAAATAATTCTTGGCTCTTGTAATCCCAGTGCATAGCATGTATCAGTGCCTGGCTCAGAGTAAGTGTTCCATAAGTTTTCTGTCGATTGATTGTCTTATTGAATTCATATGACCACTAACAAATTTGCTATTAGACCTGAAGGAGGGATGAGCCAAACTTAGCCTCCTGATTATAAACCCAGGAGACCAGGTAAATATAGTGAGTGTGAAGATGCCGGGCACTATGCTAAGTATTTTAAAATTATGTCTTATTTAGTCCTTACATCATCAGGAATAATAATAATTGCTGATATTTATATAGTGCTTATTATGTGCCAGGCACTATGCTAAGTACTTTAAAATTATGTCTTATTTGATCTTCACAACTACCCTGGAAGGGGTTGGTGCTATTATTATTCCCACTTTACAGATGAAGAAACTGAGGCAAAGAGAAGTTAAGAGACTTAACAAGGATCATGGAGCAAGTTTATGTCAGAGGTAGGACTTGAACTTAGCTCTTCCTGAAGCTATGTCACATCGCTTTTCTAGAGTGATGGTAAGCCCCATTTTCCCATCATTACCCCCCAAAATAAAGAAAAGAATATGAATGAAACATTTTACAAATGCACAGAAAAGAATGGGAGACTTTTCAGAGGGAGACACAGACAAACTGGGCAGGTTTAGCACTAATGTGTTGAATATATTACATTTTTTTTAAAAGCAAGACGTATATAACAGAAATGCACAATTCTATTTCTGCTGGTTATAATTGGAAATATTTAATGTCTTTTGATGCTATCAAGCGTAGGATAAAAATTTTAAATAGAAATTCTGGCTAAAGTCTTGTTGCATTTTTGCAACTATAGACACAAATGGGGCATGTGCTCTTGGCTATTTATTTATAGTTGTGGTCAGCAGAAGTTATATCAAGGATTCAGTCAAAGATCTGAAAATCCTACATGCCTGAGATAAAGAAATGATTTTCAAGCCTAGTTAGAATTCTCCAATCTTTACAAGTGCTGTTGTGAAGTTCTCAAAACAAAATTAATTTTCATTTCAAAAATAAACATGTTCCAGATGGCACTTTGGGGGTGGGAATGTTCATCAATCAATCAACAAGAATAAATTGAGTAACTACTGTGTGCCAGGCTACACTCAAGGGAGGGATGATAAGGAGCAGAAGAAAGACAAGATTCGGCCCCCCGTCCTCAGGGAGCTCCTTTTCTATCTGGAGAGACAAAATTCACAAATGTGAAACAATCAGAGAGCAATATGTGACACAGGATTTTATGTTATATAATAGTGTGCCCATAGTGTTCCTTTCTTTCACTCCCTCCTATCCTCAAGGTCTGAGGCTTTTCTGTAATGTCAATAGCACTGACTGCCTCACCAATCTGCTCTAGGACAGGAGTCCTGCACCTACTCCTTTTAAAAAATGTATTATAAACTATAAATTATATTATATATGTATGTATTGCATATAATACAAAACATAAAATAGATTTTGTTTCATTAAGCATTTCCCAATTACATGTAAAAACTTTTCTTACCATTTATTTTTTAAGAATTTGAGTATTTGGGGCAACTAGGTGTGCAGTGGATAGAGCACCAGCCCTGAAGTCAGGAGGACCCGAGTTCAAATCTAGTCTCAGACACTTAACACATTCTGGCTGTGTGACCCTAGGCAAGTCACTTAACCCCAGCCTCAAAAAAAATAAAATAAAATAAAAATCTGGTCTCAGACACTTAACACTTCCTGGCTTGTGACCTTGGGCAATTGCCTCAGGGAAAAAAGAATATTTGAGTATTAATTATGTGTTGAATTATGTAAAATTGAGTCAAAATGGTTGGATCCTAAGAGAAGTAGAAATTCCTATAGTCATCGATGGCCTCCAAGAATATTTGGAATTTGAGCTAATCACTAAAGTTCAGACAATATCTAGATAAAAGAAAGGGAAGTGGAGGTGATTCCAGATGGCAGGGCTAGTAATGAAAAAGTAAGAACGAGTCTACCATTCACAGGCTTAGTGGAGAGATTGACCTAAGTGAAATAAAAGGGGAATATAAGGGAGCAGTAGAAGGTGAATTTAAAGGAGATATGAAGGAAGAAAATGAAGTCACCAAAAAGCTAGGAATATTAGAGTTTCACAGTCAAATATTTGAGCAGGAAGCCTTCTACATAATCCCCAACAAGTGATCATCCAGCCTCCACTTGAAGACCTCCAGGGATGGGTAACTCACTACCATTCCATTTTTGTATAGCACTAGTCAGGAAGTTTCTCTTGCCACTGAGCCAAAATCTGGGTTTTTTTTTTCAACTTCTCCCTCTCTCCACCTTGCCAAATGCTCATAATTCTGCCTGCAGGTGGCCAAGAGAAGCGTCCCTCTTCTGCATGTCCCACATCTTCCTTCAAATGTTTGAAAACAGCTTGCACATTCCTTCCCAAACCCTCTGCTCTAGGCTAGGTCTCCCAAGTACTTCCATCTCCAACTTCCTCATCATTCTGAGGGCTCGACAATTTGTGGGGCCCAGAAATGAACAGAGTCCTTCAGATGGGGTCTGGCCCGGGCAAAATCCAATGTCTCTCTTCCTGAGCATAACATATCAGTCTCCTGAAAACCAAATTAGCTTTTTAGGGATAACAAATCCCACCACTGCCTCAGTTTGAAGTCTACTCAATGGTTTAGGGCTAGAGGAATTGAGATTTTTCAGACTACATAAGGGAAAACCAGCCTCGGGACATGTGGATTGTGTGCTATAGAAATGTGTCCATAGTGTTCCTTTCTTTCACTCCTTCCTACCCCCAGAGTCTGAGGCTTCTCTCTAGTGTCAGTAGCACTGACTGCCTCACCAATCTGCTCTAGGACAAGGGCCCAGCACCTACTCCTTTTAAAATATATTGTCAAATATAAATTATATCACATATAACATAATAACATCATATATTAGAGCCATTCCATCTCTTACAGTCTATTCTCAAAAGTCTTTCCCAGTTTTGAAACTCTGTTCTAAGGTCTTTTCTACTTCTGATTTTTTGTTTTAAGAAGAATGCAGGTAAGAGAGTTATGTGGGTAAAGGTAACTGTGCAAAGAAGAAATGACTTCCCATGAGCACCAAGTAGTGTGAGGTTTGCTCCTACAGTGGGAGGAAAAGAGAGAGAAAGGCAAAGAGAACCCCAGTTCAGAGGGCCTTGCCCAGCCCCTAAATCACTGTATGATCTTCGGCAAGTTATTTAATTTCTCTGACCTTAGTTTTCTCTGTAAAATGAATAGATTGGAATAAGTTCCCTCCTCCTGCTTTAAGCTCTGACATGATAGTATACAGTGCATATAATCTAAAACATAAATTATATTTTTATTTATTTCATTAAGCATTTCCCAATTACATGTAATTTCTTTTAACATTTAGTTAAATTTTTTTTGAGTTCTGGCTATAAAACTGCATGTAACCGTCATCCAGCAAAACCACTATAAGGTCTGTATCCCAAAGAGATGAAAAAAATGGGATGTGAGGGAAGGAAGGACTATTTGTACAAAATATTTATAGCACTTTTTTGTAGTGACAAAGAGTTGGAAATTATGGGGATGCTTATCCCTCAGGGAATGGCTGAATTATGGTATATGATTGTAATGGAATACCACTGTGTTATAAGAAATGACCCACAGGCTGATTTTAGAAAAACCTGGAAGGATTTATATGAACTGATGCAAAGTGAAGTGAGCAGAACCAGGAGAAAATTACACATAGTAACAGCAGTATAGTAGGATGATCGGCTCTGAATAACTTAATTATTCTCAGCAATACAATGATCTGAGACAAGTTCAAAGGACTAATAATGGAAAATGTTATCTGCATCCAGAGGAAGAATTGATGGAGTGTGAATGCAGATGGAAGCATATGGTTTTTCACCTTATTTTTTGGTGAAGTTTTCATTTTTGATGTTTGATCTGTGTCTTCTTTTACAACTAATGACTGATATAGAAATAAATTTTACATGATTGCACATGTACAATCTCTATATGTGGTCTGACCAGGACAAAGTCCAATGTCCCTTTTCCTGCATAAAAGACATGAATCCATATTGTTTACTGCCTCAGAGAGAGGGGAAATGAGAAAGAAAGGGAGAAAATCTCAAACTGGAAATTTTAAAAAATGAATGTTAAAATTGTCTTTACATGTAATTGGAAAAAAGGAATTTTTAAAATTTTGAATTCTAAATTATTTCTCTCTCGTCTCTCCCCCACCCCATGGGAAGGCAAGCAATAAGACATTGGTTATACATGTGAAGTCATGTAAAACGCATTTCAATTAATCATGTTGTGAAAGAAAAGACTCACATAAAAAAATAAAGTTTTAAAAGTATGCTCAGTCTCAGAGTTCACTCAGAGTTCATCTGTTCTCTCTGGAACAGGATAGCATTTTTCATCATGGGTCCTTTGGAATTATTTTGGATCATTCTCTTAATCAGAGTAGCCAAGTCTTTCACAGTCAATCATTTTTACAGTATTGTTCAGCACTGAGTCTTAAACTTGGTCCTACCTCCCCTTCCTCTCCTTTGAGCCTCCTTATTCAGAACCAAGTTTTCCAGAAAAGCTGCCTGTTCTATGAGGAATTGCCTGGCCCTTTGGAAAGAGCTGAGGTTCCAGCTCTGTTCCTGAATCGCTCCTGGTTCTGACATTCTATGTTCTGTTCCAGCTCTGACACTGTATGTTCTCCTTAGACTGGGAGCCAATCCCTTAGGAAGAAGAACTGTCTTTTGCTTCTCTATCTCCAGTACTTAGCACAGAGCTGCTGGCATACAGCAGGTGCTAACTATTTGCTAGTTAGCATAATTTCAGGAGGCTAATGATGAAAAGCATTCCTCGCCTCTAGTCAGAAAGGTAAAAGACATAAAGTGCAAAATAAAATTGGTGCCAAATGTGGAAATTTGACTAAACTATATATGTCTGTTACAGGGCTTTGTTCTCAATTTGGAGAAGGGGAGGCATGGGAAGGAGAAAAAGCAGATATTTGTTGACTGAAAAAAATGCTATAAAAATTTTTGAATGCTAATTGATTATCTAAAGATCCTCCACGCTTTGACATTCCATCTCTTACAGTCTATTCTCAAAAGTCTTTCCCAGTTTTGAAGCTCTTTCTAAGGTCTCTTCTTACTTCTGATATTCTATGTTTTAAGAAGAATGAAGATAAGGGAAATGTGTGGGCAGAGGTAACTGCAAAGAAGAAATGACTTCCCATGAGCACCAAGCAGTGTAAGGTTTACTCCTGGGAGGGGCAGGCAGGAACAGTGGGAGGAAGAAAGAGAGAAAGGTTAAAGAGAAGGTCTTTTTTAACTGAACCCCAGTTCAGACGGCCTTGCCCAGCCCCTAAATCACTGTATGATCTTCACCAAGTTATTTAATTTCTCTGACCTTAGTTTTTGCTGTAAAATGAATGGATTGGAATAAGTTTCCTCCTCCTGCCCCAAACTCTGACATGGTAAGCAGTGATTCTGTTATTTCCCAAGATGACTCTCAAAGATGACTTCTCGGCTCTCAGGCCCACAAAGAGGGATTATGGAAGAAAGGTCAGAGGTGGCCTTGTTCTCAGGCCCAGGGGACCATCTTGGCTGGAGAGTGGGGTAAAGAGAAGGAGGAGGGGCCAGGAGAGCCCCATCTGCTTATGCATCTGGCCTTCCTCCACATTACGGAAGGAGCCCCTGCTCTCCTCACCTTAAAGGTGCCCATTACTTTATCTTGCAGAGATTTCCCACCTGGCTGTGCTCCTTTTCATTTCCCTATTATACGCCAGGAGCCTTTTCATCCTGCAAAATCACTTCATCTTTGGAGCTCACACCTCATCAGTACCCTCTGCCCTGGACCCTCCCTCTGATTGAAGGGTGGAGGACTCCTGCCAGGACCTCCACTCAGGAGGGGATCTGTTCATTTGCCATCCAGCTGTACCCCTCTGGACTTCTCATCATCTCTCCTTTCCCAGCTTCCCATTCCCATCCCCTTTCAGCTTCCTTTTGTGTATTTCCTTCCTTTCTCTATTAGATTTTAAGCTCACAGAGGGCAGGTATCAGCTTCCTTTTTCCTATTTGTATTCCAAGCACTTAGCACAGTGATGGGTGCATAGTAGCTAATTAACTAATTAAAGAGTGGAACATTGAGGAAAGAGAAAGGGGAACAACTGGTTTCCATAATAAAAATAATAGCTAGTATTTATATATGAATTTACAATTTTCAATATGTCCTATATGTGTTATCTCATTTGATTCTCATATTATCCTCTTTTTTTTACATTTTTTAAACAAATGAGGAAACTGAGACTAGAAGAGATTACCTGGTCATACAGCTAACAAATTCTGGGGCAAGATTTGAAGTCAAGTGTTCTTGACTCCAAGTCCAAAGTACCATTAATATCACTGTACAACCTATTGAAAGCACTACCATCTTCTGGCCTTCAAATACCCCTAACTTGCCATGGTTGCATGATTAGTACTCATGGAAGCAGCCTGAACCTTCATTCTCCTGGTCCAAGCCCCCCCAACTAGGAAAGACAGTCATGGGAAGGGGTAGAGAAGAGAAGAGCCCTACCCCTGAAGTCTAGATAAGTAAGATTGAGGCACTTGAGGGCCCTCCATTTATTCTCATTCACATTCTCTCTCCCACTTTCAGTTTTTTTTTAATCTGTAAGGATCATAGATTCAGAAATGGAAGAGATTTTAGAAGCCATCTGATCCAACCTCTCATTTTATAGATGAAGAAACAAAGTGAATGGCTTACCCAGGGTCAGCTGCTCATAAATATCTGAAGCAGGATTTGAATACAGGTCTTCCTGATTTTGATTCTTACACTACCTATCGAGCCACACTATCTAACCCACCTCATGATTGTAGTGAAAGGAAAGTACATTAAAATGCATCTTTAATCTGGATATTAAGGGAAGTCAGCAGAACCAGGAGAACATTATACACAGTAACATCAATATTGTGCAGTGATTAACTCTTCTCAGCAATACAGTGATCCAAGACAATTCTAAAAGATTCATGATGAAAATTCGATCCACATCCGAAGAACTAGGAGTGTAACTATAGAGTGTAGATGCGGATGAAAGCACACTATTTTCACTTTTTGGGGTTTTTCTTTCTCATGGTTCTCCTCTTTTGTTCTGATTATTCTTTCACAACATGTAATGTGGAGAAATGTTTTGGGGGGACAAAAAGTGAGTTCTAATATGAAGAGAAAAGAAAAACATGTTTAATTCAGGTAGATTCTGGTGTTATTCTCAGAACCCCAAGGCTTGGCTATGTGTTTTCTCAGAACTTGGGTGATTGTGGGTTGTCTTTTAGAATGTTAGAGCTCAGAAGCTCCCAGAAGTTGCTTCCCAGATTTCAACCAATAACAGTTGGCCGGATTTAATTCGTTCTTTTGAGGGGTTATTTACAAACATGCCCTCCTTGAAATCTAGGATAGTCTTCCTACAAGATATAAAACATCCAAGAGAAAGCTTTTTTTACAGCTTAAAGAACACTTGTGACAAAGGGGTAACTCACTTCCCAGAAATCCTTTTGCTGGAACTTCAAGACATTCCCCTTGGGTATGATTTAGTTTATTTTTCATTTTAGATTCTTGAATCCTCATGCAGACATTGCTGTCAGCTTTTTTGGGCATGCTGCTGTGTGCCAATGAGAAAATGAAAAGTCAAGATTTTCTAGATCCTTTGAAGTTCACAACCCAGGAGGAAGAGGGATTTTAGGCCATGATGGTCTCCTCCTCTCCTGACCCAGCTGACTCTGCAGAGGAGGAAATGTTCCTTCCTAACTTGCAGCTCAAAGGCCTCTCTTATTCTAACTTGCTTGATAATTTTGTATAGATTTGGCACTTATAGAAAGGATATGATCAAGGCTCTCCACCAGTTCAAACATGCTTCCTGTCGTACCAGACATTAGAGACAGCTAGATGTTCTAGTCGATAAAATATATAGACCAGGAGTCAGGAAATTTTGTGGTTGTTTAGTCATGTCTGGTTCTTTATAACTCTATTTGCAGTTTTCTTGACAGAGATACTAGAATGGTTGGCTATTTTCTTTTCCAGATCATTTTACAGGGGAGGAAACTGAGGCAAACAGCATTGAATTACTCAGAGACCAGATAAAGTACTTGAGATCAGATTTGAACTCATGAAAATAAATCTTCCTGACTCCAGACTGGCACACTCTCCACTGCAGCACCTGGTTCAAACCCTATCCCACACATTTACTAGCTTTACACATCACTTAACCCGTCTACCTCAGTTTCCTCATTTGTGAAAAGAGGGTAATAAAGGCACCCAACTCCCAGGATTTTTGTTAAGGATAAAATGAGATGTTTATTTATAAGATGTGTTGCAAACCCTTAAGTGAAACACTAGCTATAATTCTTCATACCTAATGAATAAACAAGTTATAATCTCTTGTGATAAATGTATCAGGACACTGCATCTTATCTCTTATTTTAAATACAAGTGTTTTGACTGATTTACACAATCAGTCCTCACCCTTACATACAATATCGAGGTGAAGTATTATTATTATTATTATCTAACAGATTTTTTCCATTTTATAAATGGAGAGAGACCCAGAGAGGGGAAACTTGACACACAGAAAGCTTAGTGGTAATTACAGCTAGAAACTATTTCCCAGCTCCCACCATAAGCTTCTTTCTAGCACACAAGGCAACAATCCTGGGGGGAGATACATAGACCTTAGCCTCCTTTGAACTACTTGAGAAAAGAATTAGTGGAAGGAGGAGCTAAAGACAAGGCTAGGGTCTCAGAATCATCTTCCATTATTAGACAGAAATGCAGACTGGATTTGTGATTTTATTGACATCGTTCAAGCTTTGGATCTCTTCTTTGTCTCTATAATAATAATCATAATAACATCTATCTCTAAAATCAGTCAATAAATATTTATTAAGGGCCTACTACGTCTCTGGCACTGTGCTAAGTCCTGAGGATACAAAGAAAGGCAAAAGAGCGTCCCTTCTCTCCTGGAACTCACACTCTAATGAATGAAAGTCTCCAAAACGCTTTCTTCACGACTGTCCTATATAGAATGCATTGTGTGATTATTAATACGTCCATTTTACAGTGGAGGAAATCGAGCTACAGAAAAATGGCTTTCCCAGTGCCAAACAGCTCGCGAGTGTTGAGGCTGGAGGCAAGTACAGATATTCTGACTCCAGGGCAGGAGCTGCAGAGAAGGGGACCCTGACGTGGGAGGGAGCCCCTTCGCCCGGTCCCCACTGCAGTTCCAGGAAAGAAAGCCTTTCTGTGGCCACACCCCTGCCCTTGGGGAACAGGAGGAAGGACACAGCTGACGCTGCTTGGTCTGCCAGGTCTTGGGGTGGGGAGCTGGCCCCAGTCCCCGGAGACCCCGAGCGAGCTGAGGAACAAGAGTAACCATTGTAAGGTCACCTGACACCGGAATCCACCTGTGATTCCCCCAGACAGCTGCACTGAAGCCTGGAACAGGGCTGGGGGGAAAGGGGAGTGTAGGAAGCAGTAATTCATCCTGGGGATCTGGTCTACAAGGGGAAAGGGAGGGATTGGATAGCAGGGTTTCACTGAGGAGAGGCAATTTGGGGAATTAAGGAGTGGGGGGGAGGGCTAGCTCATACACGAGTGCCCCCCACATATTCATACATATAGAAAAACACAGACACCCACAGAAAAGATCCATAAAAAAGTCGGGCCCAAAGGTGCCCGTGCCTGGGCACGCCCAAGCTCACGCAGACATAAAGAATCTCTCTTTTGAAAGGCCGCTGTGTCCCAAACCCTTCCCTTGTCCTGTGGCTTCCCAGGACGCCCAGAGGCTCAGCTGAGCCCTTTCTGAGCCCTACCCTGGCGCTGAGCCCAGGCGGAAAGGAGAGGAATGGAAAGGGGGTCACAGGTCACCTTGAACCAGAGGATCGCCTGGGCTACCTAACCTGGAGTCACACCTTGGAGGCGATTAAAGGGGTGACTCATTTGAACCGTCAGCCTGGGTCCCGAGTCTGGGCAATCTGTCCCTTTTCCTTGCTCAGAAACGCCATGCTGCAGCTTATGCCCCTCGTAGAGACAGCTCTCAGAGGGCGAGGGCTTTGCCCCCTCGGGTCACAGAATTTCCAGAGCTGAGGCTGTGGCCCCTTCTTGGGGTCCCAGGGCAGCTGCTGGGGCCGAGAGCAGCACTGAGTCCTCCTGCCTCAGCATCCCTCCACTCTCCACCCCGCCCCCCCAATCACTCTGGGAATTGCAGGCTGCTGGTTGGCTGCACTCCATTAATAATTAAGGAGGCTTGGGCAGGAATTTCTCTTTCATGTCCTTTCTTTCATTATTTAATTAGCTGCTCCGTGGCCTGGGGAAGGCTTGCATGCAGGCACACGGGAGACTTGAGACACACACGTATGCATCTCACACAGTCACTGAGGCAAAGCCGCACATACACGGTGGCAGGCAGATACACACAACTCACCTAGATGTGCACCTGCGAGAGACAGACGTGGCCAGAGACACATACAGATACCCCCCACACCCCCCCACACACACGCAGAGACGTACACAAAGAGCTGCTCAGAGCTACATAACAACTCAAACTTTTTTTTTTACATTAAAAAAATTAATTAAAGGTTTTTTTAAATTTACAAAACATATGCACGGGTAATTTTTCAACACTGACCTTTGCAAAACTTTCTGTTCCAAATTTTCCCCTCCTTCCCCCCATCCCCTCCCCTACATGGCAGGTAATCCCATACATGTTAAATATGTTAAAGTATATATTAAATCCAATATATGTATACATAGTTATCTTGCAGCACAAGAAAAATAGGATCAAGAAGGAAAAAAAAACCTAAGACATAAAACAAAATGCAAACAAAAACAGAAGGAAATGCTATGTTGTGGTCCACACTCAGTTCCCACAGGCCTCTCTCTGGGTGTAGATGGCTCTCTTCATCACTAAACAATTGGAACTGGTTTGAATCATCTCATTGTTGAAGAGAGACGCGGCCATCAGAGTTGATCATTGTTGTTGTGTACAATGATCTCCTGGTTCTACTCACTTCACTCAGCATCAGCTCACATACGTCTCTTTGGCCTCTATAAAATCATCCTGCTGATTGTTTCTTCCAGAACAATAATACTCCATAACATTCATATACCACAATTTATCCAACCATTCCCCAACTGATGGGCATCCATTTCAACTCAAACTTTAGCATTCCTCACATCAACCAGGGAAGAAGACTCCATCAATTGAAGTAAGTTGGCAAAGGTCACACAGCTAAGAAGTGACTCTAAGTCCCATCATATTTGCAGAATTTAACTCCACACTAAAGCATGTCTTCCCTCCTAAGGTCACCTCGCATCTGCTCTGTATTTATCTCTTGTCTATATTCCTACGTATATGTGCCCTCTCCCCAAACAGAGGAGCCCCCTTAAGGGCAGGCAGGCAGACACTGTGCCTTTGTACCTGGCACATAACAAGGGCTTACTATATGCTTGTGGATTGATTGATAGATTGCACCGACATCCAGACACAAAGGGGGAGACATCACAAAGACTTAAAACAAAGGTACACTGGAAGACAGACACATATATTGAAGCAAAATCACCAAAACATTCATCCTTCCTGCTAGTGCTCAGAATACAGTGTGTGTGTGTGTGTGTGTGTGTAGGGGGCAGAATAGGAGGGTCCCAGAGCCCAGGATTCTCAAACCCTGGGCTTTCTACATTCTGTTCCCCCACCTCCTTCCTGAACATGCACTCTACAATTCTATAGTTTAATAAGTCCAAACAAAGACACAAATAGAGAACAGGGAGAAAGAAAGGAGCGTAGGGATCAGAGGAAAAAACCGGTGGGGAGAAAGGAAGGAGGGAGGGAAGAAGACAGCCAGAGGTCTGTTCTCAAATCCTGTGGGATCCTCTGAGATGCCCTTGCATGCCTGCCCCTACCCCTGCCTTTCCCTTCTTTCCTCACTCCCTTTCATTCTCTCCCTCATCTTTCTATTTTGTTAACAGGTTTTGAGTGATGGTCACATGTGTTCTGAAGTATTGTGAATCACAGATGCGCTGAGAGAAGTGGAGAGCAATGGGGCTGGGGGGGCAGAGGCAGAGGAGCGGAGGAAGCTAAAGAGAGGAGACAGAGAGACCCAGAGATGCAAGAGAGGCACACAGAGGGAAACAGAAAAGCAGTATAGAGGAGCATATAAAGAAAATGGAGAGACACACAAAAATACAGAAAGAGGATAGATACAGAGATATATAAAGAAGTATAAGAGCTAGAGAGGTAAAAAAAAAAAAGATAAATAGATGGGAGAGACAGCTAGACAGACACACACAGAGAGAAAAACAGAGGGGAGAAACAGTGTCCCAAAAATCAGTGCAGTTTTAAAAAATTAAAACTGAAAGATTTGGGGTCAGTCTGTGTATAGGGATAGAAAAATCCCCAAGTACAGAGAATGGAGAAAGAGACAGAGAGAGGGGGACAGAGTAGGTGGGGGAGAGAAGAGGAGAAAACACAGACCCAAAGAGAAACAGAAGGAATGAAAGGCAAAGATAGAAGTATAATGAGATGACCCAGAGGAAGTTGGCAAAGAAAATGAAAGAGGAAAGAGAGAATGCATCACACAGAGAAAGACAAGGAGAAGGGAGAGAGATACAAATCATAGAATAATATCCAAGATACAGTATAAGGAAAAGAGATATGTGAGTCAGAAATGGAATACAGAGAGAACGAAATAGAGAAAATAGGAGACAGAGAGATTGAAGAGCTACGAAGACTCAGAGATGATTGGAAAAACAACAGACAGGAGAGATAAAGAGATGGGAGATAGGAGAAAGAGACAAAGCATTTCACGGGAACAGGTAGAGAATGAGAAACAGATTTAAACAACAGACAGAGAAAACACAGGGCTGGGGACATCCAGAAGATAATATGCTATAGTAACAGGAGCTTGGGCTTAGTGAGCCACAAGGCTAGCTCTGCCCCTGACTTTCTCTATGATCTCCACTTGGTTATTTACCCTTTGTGGTTATCAATTTCCTCTCTTTAAAATAGTCAGGGAAGAGGGAGGTCAAATTATATCTTAGATTTAGAGGTGGAAGAGAATCTGTTCCAGACCTTCATTTACAGAAGAGGAAAGGGGCCAGAACTAAAAGAGATCTTAAATGTCACCTTGCCAGAAGCCCTGGGTTCTAGTCCCAGAATCACCACTATTACTGTGGCTGGGCAGATTTCCTGGGCCAGACTCCATTTTTCTCCCCCATCTCCCTCATCTCTGTAGGGTATAGTTTGCCTTTACTCCAGCATGACACAGAGGAGAGAGACATGGAGAAACATAAAGACCATGGGATTGGGAATTAGGAGACCTGGGTTCAAATCTCAGCTCTGTCATTTACTACTTGTATGACCCAGCACAAGGAATCCCATGTCTGCTTAAAACCTAAGTGATAAGTGATGAGACTGTGCCAGGCAAAATGTAGGGAATGTCTCCCCGGCCTTCAATATGGCAGCTTTTGGAAACTGGGGAAAATCCTGTCCAGACTAGAAAAGGGGAAGACAGTTGCCATCTGGCCTAAGAAATTAAAAAGGTGGATCACACTTCATAGTCAGGGAAGGACCTATACAGAGCCAGCTTTACAAAGAATGAGGGCCTCTTATTAAATATTGCTGATTTGACTAGATAGCACAGTGCCAGGCTTGGAGTCAGGAAACCAAGTCCAAATCCAGCCTCAGATATTTCCTATTATGACCCTGGGCAATTCACTTAACTCTGTTTACCTTAGTTTCCATGTTTGTAAAATGAGTTGGAGTAGGAAATGGCAAATTACTCTAATATCTTTGCCCAGAAAACCCCCAAAATGGGGGTAAAATACACCAGAAACAATTGAACAACAAATTCAATATTGCTGTGGACACCAGATATCTTGCCACCAGGATCTCACTAGGATTATCAGAAGGCTCAGGAATGACCAGGAGTTAAATCTTCTGGGTGTCTTCAGACTGTGAAAGAAAAAAAATGAAAAAAAATATACAGTGTCCACTGTGTCCCAGGCACAGTATTAAGTTCCAGGAATACAAACAATAAAATAAGACAATCCCAGCCACCAAGAAAGATTCTAATGGGAAACATAATACATATCCGGGAATGAAGCAAGAAGTATAAATAAAGGTGGGAGAGGAAGGGAGGCACTCAATCTGGTCCTTCAATCTGAGCGGATGGCTAGGTGAGAAGTGAAGTAAAGAAGAGGACTCATGATCCCCTCCTGCCAGAGGCTCAAGACAATGGGATGGTCCCTGGGGAAGTATTCTCCAAGGATTTACTGATCCAGAGGATCATTGCTGATAAAGCTAAAGGAAGTCCATCCATCCCACTGTTCCTCAGTTCTACAGATGAGGAAACTAAATTTTACAAAGGAAGGCAAGACAGCAAAGTTTATAAAGTGCTGGGAATACAAGTATAAACAAAGTAAAAAGTCAAAGAGTTATTGATTAATGATGGACAGAAATTGATTAATGATGGACAGAACCAGCTACATCCAGAAAAGGAACACTGGGAAATGAATTTAAACTGTTATTTTTACCTTCTGAATCCAATTCTTCCTGTGCAACAAAAAATTCGGTTCTACACACATATATTGTATCTAGAATATACTGTAATATATTTAACATATATAAGACTGCTTGCCATCTGGGGGAGGGGGTTGGGGGAGGAAGGGAAAAATTCTGAATAGAAGTAAGTGCAAGGGATAATGTTGTAAAAAATTACCCATGCATATGTACTGTCAAAAAAAATGTTATAATTATAAAATAAAATAAAAATTAAAAAAAAAAGTCAAAGAGTTTACATTCTAGGGCTGGAAAATCAATACACAAAGGAGTTAAAAGTGGTTGGAAAGGGTATTCCCCCTCCCAGACTGGGGCATCATACTCTAGAAGGTCTAAAGTCTGGAAAGAGGGGAATGAAAATGTGCCCATTTTAAAAATGAAGGCCCATTTACACTCAGAAAGAGAACCATGGGAACTAAATGTGGATCACACATAACATTTTCACTCTTTTTTCTTGTTGTTCACTTGCATTTTGTTTTTTTACTCATTTACTTTCCTTTTTGATCTATTTTTTCTTGTGCAGAAAAGAGAATTATTTAAACATGTTTACACATATTAGATTTAACATAGATTTTAACATGTATAACATATATTGGATTGCTTGCCATCCAATAGGAGAGGGGTTGGGGAGAAGGATGGAAAAATCTGAAACACAAGAGTATGCAAGGGTCAATGTTAAAAAATTATCCGTGCATATGTTTTAAAAATAAAAAAACTTTAAAAATAAAATAAAATAAAATAATGAAGACCCCAGGAAGGTCACGGTGGTTGATGGAAGTTCAAGTGTAAAAAGGCTCTCGGTGCTGAGACAGTTGAGGTTTCCTGTTGAAGTCTGAAAAGTTAAAAGCAAAAGGAAATGGATTTGCTTGTGATCACACATGGTCAGAAGCAGAGCCAGGAGCAGGATTCAGGTCTCCTAATTCGGGACTCTTCCCACTATGCCATCATTCCTATTTTTCAGATGAGGACATTGAGACTTAGATGGTTAGTGGCTTATAGAAAACCATGCAGATAATAAATACCAGAGACAGGACTCAAACTAAATTCTCTTATTTCTGAAAACTAGTTCTCTTTCCTTCCACAAGATAATGGGAAGGGATGATCTCAAAGGTTCCCCTCTAGCTCTGTGAGTCTGTGAACTAGAGATAAAGTCAGTACCTTCCAGGGGAGTTTTTGGAGATGATATCCTGCCCATATTACCTCAGGGCTGGGAGAAAACATTGTGAGGATCACAGAATTTGAGATCAAAAGTACTTTGGGGGGTCATATAATCCTACCCAGAGGCAGGCAGCTCTGGCTACAGCAGCCTCAATGAGGGATCTTCCATCCCCCTACTTGAAGATCTCTAGTGAAAAGGTTCCCATTTCCTCCCTTCTCAGAGCCCCCATTCTACTCTCAGAAAGGGGTATGTTTCATTACTTCCTTATAGGAAGTCTAAGATTTCCTGTCTGCCTCTATCTCTGTTTGTTTGCCTATCTGTCTGTCTGTGTGCATGTCTCTCTCTGTGTCTCTGGTCCTGTCTCTATATTTCTATGTCTCTCGCTATGTCTCTCTTTCTCTCTCTGTCTCCCCTAGTCTCTCTCTGTCTCTGCCTCTGACACTATCTCTGTCTTTCTCTCCCTCTGTCTGCCTGTATAGCTTTCTCTGTGTGTGTCTGTGTGCCTCTTTTTTCTGTGAATGGGATAAACTGAGTGAAGACCTCTCATAAGACTGTGGCCTTGACTCTAATTGTGACTTGAGACTTTGCAATAACAAGTTGAACTATAGCTAAATGCTGCAGGTTTTTGAACATTTCCCTCCTGTTCCCCCTCTTAATTAGCCTTTAAGTTCTTAATGGGTAAAGAGTTTGTTGTTTACTCGTATTCTTTTGTTTCTGGGATAAATTTCCAGGTTTAAGGTATAAGCCTAGATTCCCTCAGACATTGGGAGAAAAGATGGGGGGGGGGGGCTTCTGGCTAGGGTCTATATACTCTTGTGTTTTGCAGTTTGCACTTCGCACTCCTGACACCTTGTCTATTAGGAGTTGTCCTTTCTCAATGGGATTTACACACATATATTGTATCTAGGTTATATGGTAACACATGTAAAATGTATGGGGTTTCCTATCATCAAGGGGAGGGAGTAGAGGGATGGAGGGGAAAATCTGGAAAAATGAATACAAGGGATAATGTTATAAAAAAATTACTCATGCATATGTACTGTCAAAAAATTTTATAATTATAAAATTTTTAAAAAAGAGTTGTCCTTTCTTGAAATATTTTAATAAATCCTTTTTGCTTTTTACCTTGATTTTAAGTTGGGTAAGGGTTGCTGTCCCACACATCTGTCTTTCTCTCTGTCTCTGCCTCTCTTTCTTTCTCTTTCTCTCTCCTTCTCTCCTTCCTCCTTCCTGCAGTCAGGAAGCTGTGACCTCATACCCTTACTAACTGTGTGACCTTGGGCAAATCACTGAACTACTTTCTTCCTCAGTTTCTTCAACTGTTTTATGGAAATAGTAATAGCACCTGCTTCTCAGGATTGTTGTGAGGATCAAATGAGAAAATATTTGTAAGACATTTAACACTGAGCCTGAAAAATGCTTGATAAATGTTTATTTCTTTCCCTCCTCTTTTATAACTTCTATCACTCCTAGTTCTTCCTTCTGAGGTCAAGTAGATGTCTAATCCTTCTCTATAACAACCCTTCAATTTGAAGACAATTAGGCTGTTCCCCCCAAATCCCTTCTCTGAGCTAAACATCCCTAGTTTGTTCAATTAATCCTTTTTTGCAGGGTCTCCCACCACCCTGGCCACCCTTCTCTGGAAATACTCTACTTTGCCAATGTTTTTCAATATGGTGCTCAGTCTTAAACACAATAAATAATCCATGTGAGGCTTTGCCAGGGCAGAGAGGGTGATTCTATATTCTGGACATTCTGGCCTCTCTTGATACAGACCAGAATACTGACTTAGGCTGGTCTCTTGACAGTTTAGCCCCAGGACTGGCATAAAATGAGATACTCAAAGTACCTAACTGTTAACATAAGGAGACTGAACTTCAGCCATAACAGCAGAGCAGGGAAGACATGGGTTAGAGAATCGATTCAGTTAAGTTCTACTTCCCAATATTCATACGCTTATCTGTGGTCACCAATAAGAGGAAGGGGCTCAGTCCTTCGTGTCTGGATATTTTGTACCCACATGGCTAAGAAGGCACCGTAATGATCTGGAGCCAATTAAATCTCAAGGACAGTACCAATACTTTTAAGGGGAAAACTGCCCTAGTTTATATGAGTAGTATTGGCAGAAGGTTAGGATATTGTTCCCACCAAAAATACCTCGTAGTTTTTGTTGGCTGATATGTGACACTGTTGACTCATTTTGAATTGGTATTCCACTAAAATGCCCTGATCTTTCCCACACAGACTCTCCCCTGCCCCATATCTACCATCTTGTATTAAATTCAATCTACTTCATTTTGGCCTATCACTTTAATCTTTGGAGCTTTTTCGGATCTAAACTCCATTATTCAAAATGTTAGCTAGACCTGCCAGTTTTGTATCATTTGAAAATTTGGTAACTGGGCCATTTATAACATCTAAGTCACTGATAAAATGCCCACTCATCACCAGACCAAGTATAGATAGATCCCTGAGGAATTCACTCCTCAAGAAATCTCTCTCTCGGAGTTAAGGTAAACCCATAAACGATTTCTCCTTGGGTTTGGTTGCCTAAATGGACTCTCATCTAACCCGTATCTCCCTATCTTATCCACAAGGACATCAAGAGAAGTTTTGCCAAATGCTTGGCTCAGATCTGAGCATATCACAACTGCAGCATTATGCTGATGGGCCAATCTAATAACCCTGTCAAAGGAGGAAATGAGGTTAGCCTGGCATGACCTGCTCTTAATGAAGTCAGGTAGGCTTAGTGATCCCTGGTTCCCTCTTTAAACAATTGCTCATAAACAATTTCTCTTATAATGCACTCTTGAGTGTTGCAAGAATAGAAGTCATGCTCAACAATCCATAGTTGGAAATCTTCGGGAAGAGGCTGAATTCCCACTTAGTTGGGGAAGGTGTTAAAGGGATTTCTATTTACTACTAGAGCCTTTGCCTTCTGCCTGCTCCTGCCATCATTCTTTTGAAACTAGTCTCTTCAAGATCATCATAAAAGTTTTACCTACAAGATCTGATGCTTTTTTCGAATCTTTATCATCCTTGACTTTTTTATAGCTTTTGACACAGCAGACCCTCTCCATTTTTTTATGTTCCTCTACTGCCTTGGTTTTGTGACATTGCTTTCTTCTAATTAATTTTATTACCTGTATAATCAATCCTTCTTAATTTCTTTTGCTGGTGCACCTTCCAGCTATCTCTGAATGAATGAATGAACAAGCATTTACTTATTAAGTGATTACTAAGTTCCAGTCATTGTCTTAAATTCAAACATCCTTAAGGTATGTCCTGAAAAAATAAAATAGGGCCAGAAGAGATTGAAGATATGCTCTAGAAGAGCTTAAACTCCAGATTAAGGATTGTATATTTCCCCTAAAGGTAACGGGGAAACTTTGAAGGTTTTCGACAAGGAGAGTGAAACAGTTAGTGCTCTGCTATAGGAAGATGACAAATACTGCCTTGAACTCAGTATGTGCTTGACAATGTGCTTGCTTTATTAAATTGATTTGAGTGTCTTTTCTCACATAGCTTAGACTAGATAGTCTAGGATGGCTAAATCCCAGCTCTTTTACTTCCTATCTATATGACCTAGGCTAAAGCACTTAACCCCTGGTCTTAGTTTCCACATCTGTAAAATGAGATGACTCAACTGTCCATAGTAGGCATTTAATAAATGTTAATCCATCCATCCATCCATCTATCCATTCAATCAATTCATTGATCAATCCATTCATCCATCCAGAAATAGTCAGAGGAGAATGAACCAGCAAACTGACCTCGATGGTACCATCCAGTTTTAAATACGGGATTCCTCCCAGCTCTGGTATCCTGTATTCTAAGATCATTCTCTCTCATTTCCCCTATACCTTTGATATTGTGTGTTAAAAAGACCTCTCAGTTCTGAGAAGTCATATAAGGCCATATACCATTCATAGTACCATAAACAAAGTACTACTTATCTTATCCTAATGTACTATAGACATAGGAATTATTTTTTCCTTCCTTGTCCTAAAAAGGCATAAGTGTATGAGCCTGGATTCATGGAAATAAGAGTAATAATTTTGCCCTGATTTATTTAAAAAGTTGAAGATCACAGGGTTAAGGTGCAGACTGAGAAAAGCTATGACCAATCCAGTGAGGAAAGAGGGAAAGTATGAGAAGTGATTGAGAAACAAATCAGCTCGCTGGCCCAGAAGAGGCCAAAAAGTAGCCAAAAAATTGGGCAATAGGGTTTATAGGCCCTTTTAATTGATCTTTATTTTCAAGACCAATAGATACTAATTTGAGTTAAGGTCTATGATTAATACCCATCAAAGTTTGGAACATATAGCCCACTGGATATTTTGAATTATAGGCATCTCAAACTCAACATGTATGCAACAGAATCAGTTAATCAATCAATAATCATTTATCAAAGGTTAAACTTTAGAGCTACAAAAAGAGAAAAAACAAGGAGCTCAGGAGGAGCTGGGAGACAACATGCAAATTATAATGTGTAAACAAAGCTACTTACAGGATAAATTGAAGATAATTGACATTCAGAAGGGCACTAGAATTAAGGGGAGATCAAGAAAGGATTTTTGTAGAAAGTGGAATTTTAGCTGGGACTTGAAGGAAGCCAGGGAAAGCCAGGAGGTAGAGATGAAGAGGAAAAACATTCTAGGTATGGGGGACAATCAGAGAAAATTCTCAGAGAAGAGAAATCAAGTGTTTTATTCAAGGAACAAAAAGGTGGGCAGTGTCTCTGGATGACTGAGTACATGAGCCAACAGGTTATAAAAGGCTTTTGACACCAGAGGATTTTTATATTTGATCCCAGCAGCCATAGGTAACCAATGAAATTTATTGTGTAAGGAGTGCTGGAGTGGGTGTAAAAAGATCCTGACACCCAGTGGCAGGGATAGAGAGACACTGGGATATTGGTGGCCATGATCTAAGAATACACTACTGGGGAGGATTCTGGAGCAGGTTTAGGTAAATTGAGGAGGAGCTCACCTTCAGTGCAGCTGTCAAAGGGAGTAACTTAATGTTTCTATAAGAATAGCAACGAGCAATAGCATCTTAGAAGATATTTGTAAAATGTTTAGCACAATTCTTTTCTTAAAATTTATTTAATATTTTCCCCAGTTACATTCAAAAGAATTTTTTTACATTTGTTTAAAAAAATTGAGTTTTAGTTTCTCTCCTAAATTAAGAAACCACTTGTGAAATTATTTAGCACCATTCTTGACACACAGTAGGTGCTTAATAAATGCTTGTTTTTAGGCATTGACCCACACAACACCATACACCAAGATAAGGTTAAAATGGGTTCATGATCTAGGCATAAAGAATGAGATTATAAATAAATTAGAAGAGCATAGGATAGTTTACCTCTCAGACCTGTGGAAGAGGAAGGAATTTGTAACCAAAGAAGAACTAGAGATCATTGTCAATCACACAATAGAAAATGTTTATTATATCAAATTGGAAAGCTTTTGTACAAATAAAATTAATACAGACAAGATTAGAAGAGAAACAACAAACTGAGAAAACATTTTTACAATTAAAGGTTCTGATAAAGGCCTCATTTCTAAAATATATAGAGAATTTTATTTATAAGAAATCAAGCCATTCTCCAATTGATAAATGGTCAAAGGATATGAACAGACAATTTTCAATTGATGAAATTGAAACTATTTCCACTCATATGAAAGAGTGTTCCAAATCACTATTGATCAGAGAAATGCAAATTAAGACTACTCTGAGGTATCATTACACACCTGTCAGATTGGCTAAGAAGACAAGAACAAATAATGATGAATGTTGGAGGGGATGTGGGAAAACTGGGACACTGATGCATTGTTAGTGGAGTTGTGAAAGAATCCGGCCATTCTGGAGAGCAATCTGGAATTATGCCCAAAAAAGTATTAAACTTTGATCCAGCAGTGCTACTACTGGGCTTATATTCCAAAGAGAGCTTAAAGAAGGGAAAGGGACCTGTATGTGCAAGAATGTTTGTGGCAGCACTTTTTGTAGTGGCTAGAAAGTGGAAACTGAGTGGATGCCCATCAACTGGAGAATGGCTGAATAAGTTGTGGTATAAGAATGTTATGGAATATTATTGTTCTGTAAGAAATGACCAACAGGAGGAATACAGAGAGGCTTGGAGAGACTTACATGAACTGATGCTGAGTGAAATGAGCAGGACCAGGAGATCATTATATATTTCAACAACGATACTATAGGAAGATCACTTCTGATGGACGTGGTCCTCTCCAACAATGAGATGAACCAAATCAGTTCCAATAGAGCAGTAATGAACTGAACCAGCTACACCCAGAGAAAGAACTCTGGGAGATGAGTGTGAACCACTACATTAGAATTTCTAATCCCTCTGTTTTTGTCCTCTTGCATTTTTTATTTCCTTCACAGGCAAATTGTACACTATTTCAAAATCTGATTCTTCTTGTGCAGCAAAATAACTCTTTGGACATATATATATATATATGTGTGTGTATATATATGTATACATATATATATACACATATATATTGTATTTAAGTTATACTTTAACATATTTAACATGTATTGGTCAACCTGCTATCTGGGGAGGGGGTGGGAGGAAGGAGGGGAAAAATTGGAACAAAAGGTTTGGCAATTGTCAATGCTGAAAAAAATTACCCATGCATATACCTTGTAAATGAAAAGCTATATTAAATTTTTTTAAATAATAAAAAAATAAATGCTTGTTTTTTCCACCCCACTCCCATTTTAATAAATCATTCTCTTTAAGTTCAGGTGTACATTCAGTACTGGGAGTGAGGAAACTTGGGTCCACATCCCTATGCTATCACATTCCCACTATGTAGCCTTGTACAAATCGCTCAATCTCTATTCCTCATTTATAACAACATTAGGTTGAACTACCTGACCTAAAGGGCCCTTCCAGCTTTAAGTGCTATGCTGTAAAGTCCCTTTCAACCTCACTGAGGACCATGGAGAAGAGAATGTGTTAGGTGTGTCCTTTATGGAAGATTTATGGGAAGACATATATAAGAACTACACAGAATAAAAAGTAACACATGGGTTGAGGTCCAGATAATCAGTAGAAAGTACTGATGATCAATTAGATTCTAAATCCACCCAGCTATTGAAACATGGTAGAGTTAAGATAAATGCCAAGGAAGTAGACAAAGTGCTAAAAGAAATCTGAGGAGAGAGAGAGAGAGAGATCATTTTTGTGTTAGGCTAAATAACAAGGAGGGCTTATAAGTAGTTTTGTGACTTTGGACAGATTAGTTAACTTTTGTGAGTGCAGTTTCCACATATGCAAAGTAAACAAATGGGAAAAGGACAAGTATGAAGAATTTTGTGAAAACATGTATGGATTAATGCAATAGGAAAAGAACAAGCTCAGGAGAGCATATACATGGTAGGAACAACTAATAGACCCTGAAAGATCTTGGAGTAGGAGGTCAGTGTAGCCACTTATCATGAATTCCGGAGGTACATGATGAATAATGTTTCTTCCCCTGATCAGAGAGTGATGGACTAGAGATACACAATGAGATAACTTTTTAGACATGGCTGATATGTGGGTTGTGCTTCACTATATCTATTTGTTATAAGGGAGAGCTTCCATTTGTGGGAAAGGATCAGTGAGTAGTGCTAAAAAAAAAAACACGCAAAAAAAAAGAAAGAAAAGAGCATTAATAGAATAGGGTTAAAATACACAGATTCAAACAAAAGAAATCTGGAAGGAAGTATAGACAATAGTTTTGTTACTGCCTTATTGATTTAATATACACTTTTTAAAATGTGTATAACAGAAACATCCAGTTTCATATACAACCTTCTTTGTTCTTTCTAGTTTAATGAAATATTTGTTTGCTGATGATTTTAAAGTCAATAATAAAAAAGAAAAAAGCCATTAAATAATAGAAGAAAAATGAAAGAGTTAAAATAAATGGACTTTTAGGTCTGACATTATAAGTTAAACTGTATGTTTTAGAGGAAGCAGGATCAGCACTGGTTTTCGAACAAATGTGCATGCAGGATATTGGTGTGTGTATGTATATAGAGAGAGACAGACAGACAGACAGAGACAGAGAAAGAGAAAGAGAAAGAGACAGACAGAGACAGAGAGACAAAGAGAAATAGGGAAACAGAGAGAGACAGAGAGACAGAGAGAGCGATAGGGCCAATTGAAGGCATGGTGACTTATAGCAGAATAAGAATACAGAACTTCTTTGTTGAACTTCCTCTGACAATGTGCTTAGCCCTATGTGAAATGTTTAGGGAGAGAAGGATCATAGGTAGATTAGACTCAATGTAAGGAAAATATTCCTAACAGTCTTGTCTAGCGGTGGAATGGACTTGCATGAAAAGGTAGTGAGTTCCTCATCCCTAGAGGTCTTCAAATGGAGCTGGACAGCCAGATGTACGAGATGTTGAAGAAGAAATTATTGCTTTGGAGATCTAAGTTTCAGAGGAGCTGTCCCTTTAAGGATGGAGGCCTTGGGCCGCCCACCATCTCCAAGGAGGGGGCAGCAGGCTTAATGCTCAACTGCCTCACTTTATTGACTTTCCCTCCACCAGCACAGTTCAAGGGCTCCGTTCTTTACAAACTACTTACTCATCCTTGGCTTCTCAAACAGAAGCGGCCGTTGTGAGATTATTGCCAGGCAGGGCAAGAGGGATGAGTGGGAGTGACTGTGACAGGCCAGCACTTTCCCTGACAAAGACTAACCCTGGGGAAGCCAGTGGTTCCAGTACCTTTCATAATAAGCCTCTCACAGACCCAGTCTCACTAATGATCCAAAAGCTTTGACCTGCTCCATTTCCAACCTCAGTCAGTTTGACTTTCCTTCAAGGACCTGGTAACTGCCCCCCACACACACACACAATCAGCCTGTTGGTGCCAGGCTTAGTGGGGACACTTCAGCAGCAGGGGTTACAGGTGGCTGCCACCATATTGAACACTTGCACACCAAATTCCTTTGTTCCTTGCCGGTTTTGTCCCCCCTTTGAAATTCCCTTTCATGTATACATATACAGTATATACACAACCATTAGTATTTTATCTCCTCCATTAATATATCAGCTCCTTGAGATCAGGGATTATTTCTCTTCTTTCTTTGCATCCTTAGTGCTTAGCACAGTGAGGGCATACAGTAAGTGTTTACCAAGTGCTGATTTCCCTTGTCTTTTTCTTTGCTTTCTCTTGCTTTTCTTTCCTCCTCCCTAACTTGTTCCAGTTATCTCCCTTTATCAATCAATAAGCATGCATTAAGTGCCTACTGTGGGTCAGACACTATACTAAGTGCTGGGAATATAAAAAGAGGCAAAATAGTCCCTCCCTCAAGGAGTTTACAATCTAATAAGGGAGATGGCATGCAGACAAATATATGCAAAGCAAGCTATATGAGGGATACATAGGAAATAAAAGAGGGAAGGGCTAGGATTAAGAGTGGCTGGGGATGCCTTCCTATGGAAGGTGGAATTTTATTTGGGACTTAAAGGAAGCCAGGGAGGTCATTTGTTGGAGTGTAGGAGAGAGAATATTGCAGGGTTGGGGGGGGTGGGGACAACCAGAGAGAATGCCTGGAGCCAATAGAAAGAGAGTCTTGTTTGTGGAATAGCCAGGATGCCAGTGTGTCTACATCAAACAGTACCTCTTGGGGTGTAAGATGACCGGGGAATAGTTAGATAATGAAGGGTTTGGGGAGCCATCAGAGTCTATTTTCCTCTAAAGGACAACAGGATGCATTCAGGAAGAGATAAAATTCCAACACTAGATAGTGCAGTGGATAGAGTATCCGGCCTGGAGTCAGGAAGCTCTGAGTTCAAATTTAATTTCAGATCCATGCTAGCAATATGACTTGGGGTAAATCCCTTAACTGTTTGCCTCAGTTTCTTCATCTATAAAATGAGCTAGAGGAGGAAATGGCAAAACCACTCCGGTTTCTTTGCCAAGAAAATCCCAAATGGGGTCATAGAGAGTCAGTCACAGGCGAAATAACTAAACATCAGCAATAACAAAGTTCCAAAAGGTCACCAGTTCTAGTATATAAGAGGGTTGAGAAGGCCTTAATTTCCTGGAATAGATGTGGTTCTGAAAGGTTCCACATTCCAGGACAGTGCCCAGAGGGTATTCAGTTTTGGGATGGGGAGAGCTCCAAGCCCCCTGATCCTCCCCATATTTCCAGAGGAGATCAGATCTTGGCTGCCCTGGCCCGGGACCTTGTGGGGGTCTATCCAGACCCTTCCCTTCTCATCTTCAGTGTGGTCTGAGCTACTACTGTAACAGAGCAGCCGCTCTGTCATCTCCATGATGGATGTTTCTGATCTGAAGTGTCTAATTGCGCATAGATTGAGCCTATTGAGCCCAGAAATATAGGACCCTAATGTGTAATTCTATAAGATTACTTAGCTCAGTGAAGTAGGTAATAATATTAGGGCTGGCGAGGACGGGCGGGGTCTTGTTTGGCAGCTTAGCAGATGCGCCACTGTTCAGTGCCCATAATGACCCTAATGGGTTGCTCTGAACCTTTGGCACGACCAGTGAAATCTCACTGTCCATAAGCATCGGACCAGCGCTTGCTCTCCTTGATTTGTGGCAAGGTTCAGAGGACAAGAATGAGTTCGGTACCTGCCTCCTTCAGTTATATCTTTTCCTCCCTTTCCCACCCCACCCCCAGCCTAGGGGCAGAAGGAGATTCCCAACAAACATCCTTCATCTAGTACATCCTTTCATAAACTCCCACATTAGCTTTCCCTCTTTAGTCCTCAGTCATTTGTAAAATGAAGAAATTGGACTAGATCAATGACTTCTAATTCAATAGAAACAAATCCCCATAAAGCTTTGTGTTAACTTAGAAAATCACAAATTAACATTATCTAAGTTTTATTGCATTTTTATTTATTTTGTTAAACATTTCCCAATAACATTTTCATCTGGTTCAGGCATTGGACATCTATGGGCCAAATGACTTTTAGGGTCTCTTACAAATCAAGCATTGTATGTTCTAAGATTCCTTCCTGTTCTAACACTTTATATTTTAAGGACCCTCCCAGTTCTAGTATGTTTGGAAATCTGTTCCAACTGTGTCACTCTTATGTTTTGAGAGCCCTCTCTGTGAAGTCCTGACATTCTAAGTTCTAAGATTCCCTCCAAGTTCCCCTATTCAATGTTGTAAGGCCCGTTCCAGCCCCCACATCTTATGTTCTAAGGTGCCCTCTCAGCTTTGATAGTCTATATTCCAAGGATTCTTTGACTTTGACATTCTGTGATTAATGAGAAAGGGGTCTTCATAATAACAACTCACATTTGGAAAATGCTTTCAGATTTAGAGCAATTTCCTGAATACAAGTTTTAGAAGGCTGTAAGTAATTCAAGTCTTATTATCCCACTTTTACAGATAAAGAATAATGTCTCTAACATTAAGTGGCCTGCCCAAGGTCACAGAGCTGGTAAGTGTGGAGCCAGGATTCAAGTAAACATCTCCTGCCTGGGAGCCTGGAACCCTTTCCAATTAGGGGATAGAAGGGGCCCTCAACTCATCTTGTTCAATACCTCCAATTTATAAATGGGGAAAAATGAGATCCACAGAGGGGAAAGAACTTATACAGCCACACAATGAGTAAATATGAGAACCAAGATTTAATCCAGGCCTTTTGATTCCTAGAATTGTTCATTTTCTAAAAGATTTTGCCAAAGGGCACCTTTAAGTAGCCCAGCTTCCCGGATGTATTTGAAACAGGATTTGATTTACAGAAATCCAATTTGCACTTTTCTGGGACTAGGCCAATTTGGCTTAAATATGATAATATATGTAAAGTGCCATATGAATGCCTGCTATAATTATTATAATTTCTCTTTCCACCTGGTATATAGGAAGGACTTGTAGGTCTGAAGTTACTAGGTGAGTTTCCCATAGGCATTCTATTTGATTCCCAGATGGATCACTGGCCTGGCTTTCTCAATTTGTGCCCTGTATCATTCATATTCCTGTACAGCTGGTATCATTCTCCTAGGCAGCAAGGAATAACACAGGGGATAGAGGGGTAAATTCAGAGTTAAGAAGACCTAAGTTTGCCCAATTATTAGCTTTGCTACCCTGAGCAAATCACCTTAACTCTTCTCTGCTTCAGTTGCTTCATTTGTAAAATGAGGATGATAATAGCACCTATTTCCCAGGATTATCTTAAGGATTCAGTGAAATAATGTGTGTAAAGTGCCTCAAAATCCTTAAGACGCTATATAAATGCTACTACTATTACTATTGCTACTACTACTACTACTACTACCACCACCATTAGAAGCACAAAATCTTGCATATTGCAGATATTATATAAATGTTTTGTTTTGTTTTGTTTTTTGAAATTGTCAAGTGGTTGAATCTCTCATCCAGGGAGACAAACTGGGCAAAGGATCCAGGAGATTGGAGGGATGAGAACTTGAAAGTAGAATTAAGCAAATTTCAAAGCAATAAATGGAAGAAACCTTGGTAGCCAAAGGCAAATCTCCTCAACATTCTTCAAAGCATAGTTCAGGTGCCTCCTCTTAGGGGAGCAAACATTTCTTGATCCACTATAAATTTATGTTATATAATCACAACTGAACTCACATATTCACAAATTTATGTTATATAATCATATCCTCATTATAGCAAAGTGAGCCTTCTACACCACCCTAAACAATTCGCCATCCTCCTTCCATCTGCTCTTCCGAATCTTTTCAACCTACCTCAAACTTCCCATGGCACACCCTTCTCTTTCAGCTGAAAAATTACACTAAGAAAAAATTGAGGTCATTCATAGAGATCTCTCTTTTCTCCCCTCCTCCTCATCTCCCATCCCATAGATGTCTTCCCTCACTGATTCCTGAAGAGGTTACCCTTCTCAGTGAGTCAAATTCCTTTTTCTACATGCACAAGCGATCCCATTCCATCTTATCTTCTCTAGCAAATTGCCACTCTATCATCCCTACTCTCTCACTAATCTTCAATCTCTCCCTGTCTCCTGTCTGCTTCCTTGATTCCTACACACACACTCATGCTTCTTCCATCATTAAACAAGGGGAAAAAACTCATTTGATCAGGCCATGCTCATTAGCTCACATTCCGTGTATTTCCTCCCTTTTGAGGTGAAACTCTTGGAAAAATGCCATCTATAATCAGTCTGCACTTCCTCTCCCCTCACTCTCTTCATCCTTTATAACCTGGTTTCTAACCTGATCATTCAAATGAAACTGCAAATGTTTCCAAAATCATCAATGATCAGCAGTTTTTATCTCCTTCATTTTCTGGATACTATCTCCTCATTAGGTTTTCACTAACATTCTTCTCTCCTGATTCCCCTTCTACCTGACTGTTCTTTCTCAGTCTCCTTTGCTAAATCTTCACCTAGATGATTGTATAGTAACCATACATGTTTCCCAAGGCTTTGATTTGGATCTTCCTCTTTTCTCTGTTTATGCTTTTTCTTTTGGTAAATTCCTATAAATTTAGTTATCATTATATTATATAAGTTGATTTTCTGATCTGAAAAAAAATCATCTGTCCCCTTTAGATTATAAGCTCCTTGAGGGAAGGAACTGTTTTCTCTTTCTTTGTATCCCTATCCTAGTACATAGTGCTCAGCAAATGCTTATTGACAGATTATCTCAGACATCTTTCTTCCAGACTCATTTTTCTTCCTCTTCCTTTTTGCTAGTGTTCTCTTCATTTTGAAGTTCCTTTGCCTTTTTCTTGTATCCTTGGTATATAGTGCAAAACCTGGCACATAGCAGGCATTTAATAAATGTTTATTGGTTGACTGCTTTATATTTGCCTTTCCAAAAACATATTATATTCTCTCCATATAATATGTATATAGAAACGAATCTGAGCCCCTTGAAGGCAAGGATTCATTTCTTTCTGTTTTTGTATAGCTTCCTATACTTTAGGACTGAACTATAACAACTATATCAAAATTCCTAGGATCTAGAACAGTATATTTAGCACACTGCAGGCACTTAATAAATGCTTGTTGACTTGAACTGAATTGATCTGGTGAGCTGGTGTCCAGAAAGCTGAGTGTAGAGAAATCAGCAAACACACACAACAGCATTCTCTACTTCATTTATTTATTTTTATTAAAGCTTTTTATTTACAAAACATATGCATGGGTAATTTTTCAACATTGACCCTTGCAAAACCTTCTGTTCCAAATTTTCCTCTACTCCTCCCTCCCCCTCCCCTAGATGGCAGGTAGTCCAATACATGTTAAATATGTTAACATATATATTAAATCCAATATATGCATACATATTCATATAGTTATCTTGCTGCACAAGAAAAATCAGCTCAAGAAGGAAAAAAAAATCTACATTCATTTGTGAAACCCACTCATGACTGACTATCATCATCTGTGCCCATGTTCTAGGACTCCTGCCTCTGTCCCTTCATGCTTTTAAGCTAGCTTGCTGAATGGACTTGGAGTCAAGATGGTCTAAATTCAAATCCTGCCTCAGACACTAAGTAGTTATGTAACCAAGACACTGAACTTCTCTGGCCCTCAGCTTCTTTATGGGTAAAAAGAAGGGGTTGGATTTATGATCTCCAAGATCTCACCCAATTCTATGATCCTGTGATCTGCTCATATTTCACTAGGAACATGTCTCCAGTTCCCTAGAACACATCTCCCCCTCCAACACACACACACACACACACATATATATATATATATATATATATATATATATATATATATATATATATATATATATATATATATATATATATCCACTGTACTCATTGCTTCTCAGGTCAGGGATCAGAGATGGTCTAAAAAGTTTATTTCACATATAATAGGATTGGATCATGAATGCCCTAAATAGCCTTATTAATTGGTTACTGGATTTGTTTGAAAGATAACTAGTAACTGAGAGCGGAATCCCTTCCTCCAACTCTATCTCAGAACCAACTTCTGTCCTTTTCTCCTTTTTAAAAGTTAGTCTATCAGTCAATGGAGGATTTATTAAACACTTACTATGTGTTAGACACTGTGCTATACACTTAGGGAAAAAAAAAGAAAGAAGGAAAGAAGGAAGGAAAGGAAAGAAAAGGAAAAAAAGGAAAAGAAAAAAACAAAGAAAAAGAATCAAAGAAAAAGATAAAAACAAATTCTCTACTCTTAAGGAATCACCTTTTAATGGAGAGGAAACATGCACACAATTATGTACATATAAACAGTATAAAGGAAGGTAATGTTAGAAGGAAGGGCCTAGCTGCAGAAGAGATTGGGGATTTGAGCTGAGGCTTGAAGGAAACCAGAAAACTAGGAGACAGAGATGAGAAGGAATCATAGGGTACGGCTCATGCAAAAGCATGAAGTCAAGAGATTGAGTGTTGTATGTGAAGAACAAGAAATAGGCCAGTGGGGCTGCATTGTAGCATAGAGAGAAGGAAGAAAAGTGCTAGAAAACTGGGGTGAGGGCAGGGAAAGGAAAGGGCCTGGTTGGGAAGGGCTTTAAAAGTCAAACAGAGGATTTTCTATTGGATCCCAGAGGTAATAAGGAGCCATGGAGTTTAGTGAGTAGTGGGGGGAGGAGGGGATGTGGTCAAACTTGTGATTTAGGAAAATCCCTTTGGCAGTTGAGTAGGGAAGAATGGGTTGGAGAGGGGAGAAATGAGTCAAAGTCCCCAGCTTCGTAGGTTACTTCCGTAGTGCAGGCTTTTGTGAGATGGTGAGCACCTGCACCAGGGTGAGGGCTTTGTGGGTGGAGAGAAAGGTGACATCACTGACACAAATATTTCCACCATTTGCATAGTGGGAAGACCCCTCCCAGACATGGAGTCACTAGACTCAGGCACAGTCCCACCCCCACACCCCCATGCTTATTTGTACTACTACATGAAACAAATACATTTTTCCCCCTCGGGAAAATGGGCATAATCACCATGGACTTCCTCCCTCACGGGATTGTCTTGGAGAAAGAGCCCTTTATAAACTTTAAAGCACTATAGAGATGCCGGCTATTTTTATTCCATTATTTGAAAATTCTGTGATTCGTTGATTTCACAATCTTTATGGTAACATTTTAGGATTTTAAGATGGCCTGACAACTGAATGCAAGCGGCTTGGAAGCTGGGTTTTTTTCTTTTTTTGTCTTTTCATCCTCAGAATCTAGTCCAGTGCACGGCATATAACAGACATCTGATAAATTTGTTTTGAGTAAATGAATGGATTCTAATTTTTCAGATTTTTGAGACTCTGTGACAATAAAGTATAAGTTCCTCGAGGGCAGGGCTGTTTTGTTTCTGGCTGCATTCCCAGCTCCTGGGACAGAGCCTGACAGACGAGCGCTTAGTAAATGCTTGTCGGGCGGATGGATGGATGGATGGATTCGGAGGCAAAGGTTCTACAAAAGAACGATTATAAGTCGCTCTGCTCTAACAGTTACTAGAGGTTCTCGGCTTCGGAGTGTCTCCGTATTTGGAAGTTTGCGATTCCCGAACCTGAAAGGGTCTCGGATGCCAGCGCTGCGCTGCTTCTGCTTCGGGTCCATTAGGTCTCTCTGTGATTGGCCCGTGTTCCGCCGGGGCACGGAGCCGGGGCCCCGGGCGGGGGGCTTCGGGGGATGTCAAGCCTCCCGGCCTCGGTGGCGGCCGGCCCAGCTTTTTGTGAGCTGATGAGCTGTGGCGAGGTAATTGTCCAGCTGACTCTGCCAACTGGAGTCTCCGGAGATGGATGAGGCGGCAGCGGACGCACACGCGTGTGAGGCGAGGGGGGGAGGCGGGAAGGAAGGGGGAGAAGAGGGGGAAGGGGCGGGGGGAAGGGAAAGGGGAGAAGGGGCTGGTGAGATGCTTACTGGGGGCGGGGGCTATGTACGCTGTGCCTTCATCCCAGAGAAAATGAATAATAACCAACATTTCAGTCTCCTAACTCCCAGGTGGACAAATGAAATCAGCTCGTGCTTTGGGATCTCCAGTCGATTTTCTTCCCTGTCTCCCGTTTCTTTCTCCTTCCCGTCCTCCTTCGTGGCCTCCCTGCTCTCCCCCTTCCTCTCCCCTCCCCTCTTTCTTCCCACTTTTTCCTCGCCTATCCTCCTGCCTGCCTCTGCCCTCAGTCATTTTCTCTCAGAGCTTCTCTCCTCCCTTCCCCCACCGCCTCCTCCCTCTCTCTTTTCTGGCTCTCCATCATCCCTGCTCTTGTTCTTTCTCTCTCTCTTTCTCTCGCTTCTTCTCTGCCTTCCTTTTCTTTCATCCTATTTTTGCCTCTTTCCCCTTGTTTCTCCATCTCTCCTTCTTTCTCATTTCCTGTCATTCTGCATTTTTTTATCTTCTTGTCTGTCCCTTTTTGTCTCTCTCCTGTGTGTGTCCCTCTCTGACTCTTCAGCTATCCGTTTGATTCTCTGCCTTTTCCTCTCTCACAGTTTCCACTCCTTTTCTTCCCCCCAGCCCCATTATCCTCTCTAAGGAGACTGCTGGGGGATCAGGACATAGGCTGAGTGAGGTAGAAAGGACAGAACCCAAGCCTGCGGCTGAAAGGCAGGATCATGGGACAGTAAAGAGAGCACTGAATTTAGAGTTTAGAGGACCGGGATTCTAATCTTAATTCTATTACTTATTAATTGTATGGCATTAGTTAAATCACGACAGCTCTCTCCATCTCAATTTCCTGCACTGAAATAACTGAGAATAGGAGGGCAGTGACTAGCTAGTTTCTGAGGTCTCATCGAATTTCAGTTCCAAATCCTTTGATACGTAGAGAGGGTCCAAGTTTATCAAGACTAGCCTTGGTCTCTTGGTGCTTAGAGAGATGATCCAAAACCTTTTTCACTGATCCTCCTCCTTTCCTGGGGAAACTTATGAATGCTATTGGTAACTTGGTCAACCCAACCTCCACTCTAGTTTAGGTCCTCATCATCTAACGTAGACTATTACAATGTTTGATGGTTGGTTTGCTTATTTCAAGTCTCTTTCCACTCCAATCCATCCTCCATTCAGACACTAAAGTGTCTTTACTCATCTATCTTCCTGCATTTAAATTTTTCCTAAACATATATCCAACAACCTATGTCTGTCTCTGTTTCTGTTTTGTCTCTCTGTCTCTTTCTGTTTGTGTGTCTGTCTGTCTCCCTCTGCCTCTGTCCCTCTTTATGTCCCGTTTCTGTTTCTCTGTGTGTTTCTGTCTGTCTCTCTGCACACACACACACACACACACACACACACACACTTTCCAATAAATTCCAGTGGCCCCTATTGCCTTCAGGATCAAATAGAACATCTCTGTTTGGCATTCAAAGCTCTTATAATCTAGGCCCCTCCAATCTTTCCAGGTTTCTTACACCTTATTCCCTGACAGATACTCTAATCCAGTGACAATAACCTCATGATTGTTCATGAAAAAGTCACTTCATCTCTCTATTCCAGACAAGCTCCTCTGACTCTCCCTCATGCCTGGAACATTCTCCCTCATTCATCTGACCTCTTCGCATCCTTTAAAGATCCAATTAAAATCTCTTCTTTTATTGGAAGCCTTTCTTAATCCCTCTTCATTCCACTGCCTTCCCTCTGTTAATTACATCCTAATATAGCTTGTATGCATGTCCCCATTAGATTATAAATTCCTTGAAGGCAGAAACTGTCTTTTGCCTCTTTTTGTATCCCCAATGCTTAGCACAATGCCTTAAAATAGTAGGCATTTTAATGTTAATTGATTGATATTAATTGAATTGGAAAGTCTCATCATTCAAATCCCAGCTCTACAATTGCTAGCTCAGCAGACAAGTCACTTAACATTTCTGAACCCATTTTCTCATTTGTTCAGTGCTGATGATAATAATACTCCATCACTCCCTATCACTCCCTATATGGTCCGATATCTGGGACCATCCATAAACATACATGTGGATACATTCAGATATACGTGTCCTTATGGACGAGTATATACAAGGTCACTACAAATATGTGGGGACATGAAAACACACATATGGTCATATAGACACAAAGTAAAATAATAGCCCCTCATCAGTTTTCTTCATGGCATTTGAACATGACACAAAAGCAGCAAGATTGCCAGGAGGAAAGGCCTTTGTAATGGGAAAAGGCAATGGGAACCATTATTCTTTATGAAGGTATTTCTCTATTCAGGGAGCCTTGACATCCTTCCACGAAGCCCCAAAGACCAAGTCATTTGCCCTCCTGTGTGGTAAGTAACAGAGCTGAGACGTGATGCCCAGATATGACTCCATCTGATGGCTGCTCCGCTCTGTAAAGCCTTGCCTCATTTCTCCCCTTTCTGCTTCCCTACTTCCTGTAGGTCCTGGAATGAGAAAGAACTTTGGAACCACCAATTTCCTAAAACACACTGGAATGCTGCTGCTGCTGGTGTTAGGCATCCCTGTGTAGAATCCATGCTCTTCCAAGGAAGGGATTGTTTCGTTTTTATCTCCATGTTCCTAGGACCCAAGGCAGCGTCCTAAACACACTAAATCCATAATAAATGTTGGTAGATCTGAGTGTTTATGTTTTTAACATTCATGGATATTCTACATGTGTTTTCACATATGTTCACATACATGTCAGCAACACTAACAGACACCATTAAATCTCAAAGGCAAATTATCTCACCCAAATCTACCTCTGGTCTACGTGTCTTAGAGGGCGAGAAGGAAAAAGATCCACAAAGGATCAAGATGAGAAATTGTTTGCAACTTCAACAAATGCCAGGGATGGCACTGACCTGAATCTATTATATTCTCACATGTTTCCATATGACCACATATGTATTTTCCTGTATTTGCCTATTTGTAGACACACATATGGGTATGCATGTATATGCTCATATATGGGTGTGTCTCTCTGTAAACATGCGAACAGATATATCTGTGTGTGCTCTAATATAACTTTACAAATATTCATAAGCCAGAGCCCTAACCAGCTATTTTGATGGCCAAGGTAAAATTCAGTTGAAGGGAGGGGGAAAGGAGGGGTAGAGACACAGGAACCAATGGTAAGAGAAAATCCTGGGGCCCCAGAGCTAGAGTACAGTCCCCAAAAAGGGAACTTTGGGAAAATAGGCTAGGGAGGTACTTTCCTGGGCTTCTATAGAGGAAAATAAACAGGCTGCCTGGAGGCTCCTGATTTTTAATTAACAATTCTCTAACTTGGTGCTAAACTACATTTTTTTGCACCAGAGGACCCAAGCTACTCACTGAGACTCCATGATCTAAATACATATTTTTTTGCATATATTATGTATGTAAGAAGGGATTCTACTCCAATTCATGAAATCTCCCAAAGACCCAGATGCTATCTATGGATTTAATCAATGGACATGACAATGTTTTTAAATGTGTAAGCTAGATTGCCTATATCTTAAGGTGCCTTTATGAAATACGAACACCTTTGGGTCAAGAAAGAAAACCGTGATTGGCTGAGAGGATCCTATCAGACCTATGTATAAAAGGAAAGTTAGTCTAACAGTGAGTTCAATCAAGGAGTGAACCTGCCTAGCATTGAAAGACCTCCAGTTCAAAGGATTTTAGTAAGAAATAAGAAAAATTATCTTCTAAGAGGGAATCACTTTGGGGTTGGGGAAGGGGAGTTTCTTGTCTCTCCCCATCTCCATTCCCACCATTAGCCATTTTTTTCAGAGAGACTAGACTAGTAGGAGAAAATGTACCCAGCTAGGAACAAATGCAGTTGCAGAAAGACAGCCACTGAGGGAGGAAGCAGCTTCAAGGGGAATTATCCCTTGCATCAGAGAGAAGAGCCAGGGATGGATTCTATAAAGGCAGAACCCAGCAGAGAGCTACACCTAAGAGGAATTTCATGAGGACTCTACAAAGGGAGAAAAGGATACTCTAGAAACCAGGAGTTGTAAGTACCCCTTCGACACATGGGTTTTCTACGTATGCCTCACTAACATTGTACTTCAAGATTGGGCTCATTCTTTCCTAAAAATGTAGTTGTATTTGTGGGCCCCAGATTTTGGGAGGGGGGGATGTTTTGTGACAACTGTTATACCATTTGAAGAAATAACTTTGCTATTAAGCTAACTGAGGCTACTGGCTGATAATCAATGATAAATACTCTGGTTGGGGCTTATAAGTGATTAATACTAGAAACTCAGACTCACAGTTACCCTTAGAACCCTGAAGGGAGGAGTATTCAGCCACTCTGTGGGGACCTAGTTGCTGAGAAGTGGGGTGGAACTCTCTCCCTATAAAATGTTTCCTCCATTAGAATGTAAGTTTTTTGAGGGTAGGAATTATTTCACTTTTGTTTTTATTTTTTCAGAACTTAGTGCAATAAGTGACACATAGTTGGCATCTAACACGTGGATTTATGAATGGTTGGTTGCATAAGGTATGCATAGACACAGAGATGGGGCCTGTGAGTGTGCCAGGAGCTGGGATGGAGGGTTGGAAAAAGCCTTGGGAGGGGTAAAGCTTCCTCCTGCTGCTGCCTGACTGACACCAGTATATCTGCTACCCAATGCACCAAGCCTCCTAGCCTTGCAGTTGCCAAATTCTGGAAAATATGTGGTTGTGTCTTTATGGCTGCCTGACAGTTCGTAAATCTGGGCTCTGCCGCAGGAGCAAAGTTTTCCAAGAGGCTTCTTCCCTTCCCCCTCGTTCCAGCTTCTCCAACGCGTTCTTTCTTTTCTAGTGGATGGAGCCTCAGAGATCCAGATTTTAGTTATGACACACTGCCTCTGAATTGCTGTGTGACAAGTCATCAGAGGTAAATCATCCCTTTGGGGGGCATCATTTTCCCCTCTCATAAAAATGGGGAAAAGAAGTCCTGCACTAAACAGAGTTCAATCTGGGGGCAGGACCAGGGCTTAGTTTTAGCAGAGAGGAGGGGGCACCCAGCCCCTTCAGAAAGCTTTCCCAGAGTCTTCCCCAATCATCATATCCCGCTCCTGAACTCCAGAACACTTGTTATCTGGAGCTCTGCCATTGAGCTCTGAACAACCCAGCTTGATGGCAATAATCAATAAGTCCTACTTACTAGTCCTCTTACTGGACTCTTATTAGATTAGACCTCTTTTTCTTTTGTTAAACTCTCCCTTCCTCTAGCTGAGGAAGAATGGCATAAGAACCCATGTCTCATAGAGGGGAACCATAAAATGTCAGATATGGAAAACCTTAGTACATAAAAAGTGGGGAGGGCCCTTAGAACACAGGAATATCACAGCTGGAATACCTTTAGAACAAAGACTCTCAGACTGGGAGGGTTCTTGGAATATAACATCACAGAGTTGGGAGATCCCATAGAATATGGGAATGTCATAGCTGCAAAATCCCTTGGAACCTAGAAGACACTTGGAAACAGATGTCCCAACTGGAAAGACCCTTCCTTGGACTAAAGGCTGTCGGTGGAGAGGGCCTTCACAACATAGAAATATCACTGACAGGAAGGATGTTAAAACAAAAAATGTTAGCGCTGAGAGGGCCTTTAGAACACAGAATACTAGAGCTAAGAGGATCCTTAGATTGTGTCCATTTATAATCATTTTACAGATGGGAAAATAGTATTCTAGAAAGGGAAGAATTTTCCCAAGATCCCAGGGACATCCCAGAGTAGAGCAGGGACTAGAACCCAAGGCAATCACCTCCCCATAAGTGAGGTTCTCTACCTAATATACCAGGTGGCCAGCCTTCCTCGTAGGAGGCTGGAAGTGGAAGGGCCCTAAGGGTGGGCCTGAAGGGGGAAAGAAGGGGGGTGCAGAGAGATCGTTTAATTCTGCTGATTAAAAGAGAGAGAAAGAGGCCATTAAAATTCATGAAACCTGTTAGCAGAAACTATAAAGTAATCCAGGCTCATTCTCCATGCTGACAAAGCTGGAGAATTAGGCATTCATTACAGCGCTCAACATTTGCAAACTTTGTACTTAAATCACCATTGCCTGGCCGCTCCATCTGGGTAACATTCAGAGGAGGGGGTCTTATGAACTCCATCTGAGTTAATGGGGAGGTGAGGGAAGATGCCCAGCGCCTGCAGCAGCTTAGTACATGTTTCTTTTTCCTTTCCCTCCCCAAATCACAAGACTTCCTTGTGCCTCAGTATGATCCTCCGGGCTATACAGCTTACTCTCATTTTATTTTTATTTTTGAGTTTCTTGTTGATTTTTAAAATATCACAATCACAGTGACTCCAAAAGAAAGAACAGTCCAACAAAAGAAGTTGACATCTTGAGCACTGCTGAAAAGGGATACCTCATTCTGCATGTGTAGTCCCCCACTTCTCTTCCCTATCACTCACAATTGGACAATCATTCACAGAGTTTGGAAATCTTTCAATGTTGTTTTCTTTTCATTACTATGATCATTATGTAAATTATTATAGTTATATTTACTTCATCTTACATGGATTTCTGTGTCTTCCCCAATTACCCACCTATTATAGGTAAAGAAGCAGACAATGAGTGGACTACGGACTTGCCCCAGATCTCATGATGAATCAAAAGCAGAGCAGACACCTCTACCTTCTGAATATGTGGTTCTCACCCACAGGAAATTTCTATTATTCTGGACATTTCATTGTCTACTTCTTGCCCTGAGCTGTGCAAAGTACTTTACAATTATTACCTCATTTGATTCTCATAACAACCCTGGGGGAAAGGTGCTATTATTTCTTAATTTTTAGTTGGGGAAACTGAGGCAGAGGTCACCTAGCTAGTCAGTTATCTGAGACTAGCTGCTCACCTCAGAGCTATGAATTACCCCTTAACCTGTGCTTGTCTTGGAAGGATGGAGGACGGGTAAAATAGAAGAGTTAATTCAATTCAATCTATTACAGATAATTAGAATCCATATTTTTTAAGCATTTCACTGCCATGCAACTTTATATACATATGTTTATTTGCAATGGCAAATATGAGAGAATCCCACAATATAGGGAGGGAAGTGTAGCATATCTTTTGTTATCCCCATTTTTGTAAAATGGGCTGCTGTGTGTAAGTATGGTCTGGGGAAAGAGATGGGTTGGTCCCATAGCAGTTCCCCACAGACACACTTCATGTTCCATTTTGTATCCACAAAATGTCAACAGAACTCAAGGAAAGGGGCAGCAAGATGGTGGAGTAGATAGAGCACCAGCCTTGGAATCAGAAGAACCTAAGTTCAAATTCAGCCTCAGACATTTAACACTTCCTAGCTATGTGATCCTGGGCAAATTATTGAGGTCCACAACATTTTGGGTGAAGTCCCTGTGATGGGATAGCAAAGGCATGGATGAGATTTACATGGGATACAAATCTAGGCAAGTGGAAGGAGGACCATGTAATTATGAGATTATGGATCCTTTTCAATATTGTTATACCATACTTTAAAATGAAAAAAAAAAACTTAGGTTAAGTGATTTGTCCAATGTCACTCAACCTGTGAGAAGCAAAACTGGATTTTGAACCCAGGTCTTGACTTGACACTTGTGCAAGTTACCGAGGTACATGTTGGAACCAGTGCTCTGCTAGGCTGTGGAGGAAACAGATCTCAGAGAGTTGACAGACTGAGGGGAGGTGGGAAGAGTAACAATAGGATAAAAGGGAAAAGACAGAAATTTAAAAAACACTTAACTTGGGATCAGATGGCTTCAGATTCCAACTCTGTAATTTACTAGCTGGATGACTGAGAAAAGCCACTTTCGTTCTTTGTGCTTCAGTTTTTTTCACCTGAAAAATAAAATGTTTAGATGACTTCCTTCACCAGGCTTTTGTGACGAGAATCTTGCAAACCTTAAATTGCTATATAAATGAGAGAAAGATGTATATAAATATGACTCGGATCATCCAATCAGATATGCAGGGACCACAATCTGCTTAGGTAGATAGGTCACCAAGAAAATTATAGACGCATCAAGTATTGAAATGATAATATAATACCTAGAAAATTGGCCAAAATGACAAAAATTAGTAATAATTAATGTTGGAGGGGCCATGGAAGACAAGTGCACTAATATATTTGGGATAGAGCTTTGCATAGTCTATGTCTATGTCTTTTGACCCAGGGACTCCACATCAAAGAGGCCATTTTGGGAGTCCCCAAAATAAAGCAGCACTTTTTGTGATAAGCAAAAACTAGAAATAAAGTAAGATGCCCATTAATTGAGGAATGACTAGATAAATTGTGGTATATGAATGTAATGGAATATCACTGTAGGAAGAAATGATAGATATACTAATTACAGAGAAGCATGGAAAAACTTCTGTGAACTGATGCAAAGTGAAGTCAGCAGAACCAAGAAAACAATACACACAGTCATTATAATGATTTAAATGTAAACAATAACAAAACAATCAAAAATGAATGTTACAAAATTACAAAGAACAAAGTTAGCCCCATAGAAATGATATAAGGAGACATTTGAGGCAGAGGTGAAGGGTCTACAGATAAGGAACATTATATGTAATAACAGATTTTGGAGGGATATATGGTTTGATTTAGCTGAATATTTTTAATTTTTTTCTTTATACAGCTTCAAAAGATTAATTTGTTAAGTTCCCATAATTTGCTGAATAAAAAAAATCAAAATTCTCCAAAAAAAAATTCTTTATAAACAATGGCTCATGGAGACTCAAGGAAATTCTAAGCAATGAAAAAATATATGTATAAAATCTATTTTTAAAAAACAATTAAAAATGATAATGTGATAAGGACTCCAAAAGAGAGAAGAACAAAGTGAACTTTGAGGTGAGAGAAGAGAGAGGGCTCTGCTGGTTTGTAGTGATGAGGAAGACTTTTTGGAAGAAGTGGTGGTTCAACAACCTTTATTAAATGTCTGTTAGAAGTGCTACACAAAATTCTGGGTACAAAGACAAAAAACATCAAGCAATCTTTGAGGAGTTTCCTTTTTTCTTCAGAATACAAGTAGATAGAAGAATAAATACAGGCTGTCTTTTGGGATGAGATAATTTCAGAACTCAGAAAGGAGAGTAGTAAATAATATAAAGTAAGGCTGGAAAGGTAGATTGAGGGTCTCTAATGCCAGGCACAGGATTTTATATTTATCTTAGTGTTGATTAAAAGCCACAGAAGGCTGAGTGGAATGATGCTTCTGAATTTCAGATGGATTCAGGTCATTGTATGAACAACTGGAGAAGAGGAGAAACCAAAAGCTACAAGACCTAATTATTCCCAGATTTGAACTAAAGTATAGTCCTATGAAGGGAGAGAAGACTGATGAGAAAGCCATTATGGGGAGCCAATAAACTGGATTTGACTTCTCAGTGTCTTCACCTGATTCTGCCATTTAAGCTTCACAATAACGTGGAGAAGTTATTTGTCTTAGGAGGTGAGATTCTACTCAATCTTGTCTAAGCCTCCACTCCATCTTCAAGGCGCACTAATCAATCAAAGACATTTATTAAGGATCTGCTATGGGCCAGGCACTGTTCTAAATATGGGGAACACAAAAAAATCCCTTAAGTTTAGAATCTAATAGGAGAGATAACATACAAATATACATATATATGGCACTTAGACTATATCGATAGATCATAATTTACAGAAGGGAGGCACTAGAATTAAGAGAGATTGGGGAAGGCTTCCAATAAAAGAGCGATTTTAGTTGGGGCTTAATCAGCTAGAGAGATCAGTATGCAGATTAGGGGAGAGAGAGCACTCCGGCCTTGGGGGTACAGCCAGAGAAAATGCCCAGAACCAAGAGATGGAGTGTTTTGTTCATGGAAAAACCAGGAGACCAGTTTCCCTAGTTTGAAGAGTACTGGATCGAGGAGCATGGGTCAGGAAGTAAGGTGCAAGGCAATTGGAAAGGTAAGCAGAAACTAATTTTATAAAGGATTTTGAATGCCAAACAGGAGATTTTGGATTTAGCTCCAATCCTGGAGCTAGGGAGCCATTGGGTTTTATTGAGTAAGGGGAGTGACGCGTTCAGACCTGCACTTTAGGAAACTTACTTTAGTGTCTGAGGGGAGGGTGGCTTGGAGTGGGAAGAGATTTGAAGCAGGCAGACTCACCAGCAGCTATTGCAATAATCCAGGGTGGAAATGGTATCAGAGGAGGGGAGGAAGCATCTATGAGAGATGTTGAAAAGATGAAAACGACAAACCTTAGCAATAGCTTGCATATGGGAGATGAGAGATTGGGAGGAATCCTGGATGACTTTTAGATTGTCAGCCTGAGGGACTGGGGGGATGGTAGTATCCTCTAAAGTTTAAGCGTTTAGGAGGGAAAATGAGTTCTCTTTTGGATATTGAGTTTAAGATGTCTACTGGACAACCATTTTAAGATGTCTAAAAGGCAGTTATAAAGATGTCTAAAAAGCAGGATAGTGTTTTTTAAAAAAAAACTCCAGAGAGGCAAGGAAAGTGAGAATTGGGGAAGGGTCACTGGTTTTGACAACTAAAAGATCACCGATAACTTTGGGGAGACAAGTTTTGGAGGCATGACAAGGTTGGAAATTAGACAATATGGGGTTAATAGAGAGGAGAGAAACTGAAGGTACCAACGGTAGGTGCCTTTGTGAGGAGTCTCACTACAAAGGGCAGAAGAGAAATAGGTCCATAAGTTAGGAGAGATGGAAGGATCAAGTGGGAGTTGGTTTTTTGTTAGGATGGGGGAGACAAGGGCATGGTTGTAGTAGGTGGTAGGGGATTGGTCAGTAGACAGCAAGAAATTGAAGATAAGTGACAGAATGGGAGATGACAGAGGGGCAATCTGTTGAAGGAGAGGAGATGGATGGGGATGACTTGAACAAGTAGAGAGGGGTCGGTAAAGGAATAAGGTTATTTCTCCATGTGAGACAGGGGGGAAGGAGGGGACTGGCTCCAAAACTATATATCCATTACATAACCCAGCTTCCCTTTGTGTTCAGTCTTCCCTCACCAGAATGTAAACTCCTTGAGGGCTGGGCCTGTCAAGCTTGTATTTTTATTTATTGCATGTAGCTCAGTGATGCATAGTGGTGCTCATAGTAAGTGATTAATAAATGCCCTCTGTCTCTGTCTTTATCTTTGTCTCTCTCGTGTATCTCTCTGTTTCTCACTATCTCTGTCTCTCTTTTTCTGTGTCTGTGGGTCACTCCTCTTTCTTTTACAAGTATTATTAACCCTATTTTACAAGATAAGGAAATAGAGTCAGAGAGAGTAAGTGACTTGCCTAGGGTCACACAGCTAGAAGGCTTTGGGGGCAGGATCTGAACCCAGATGTTTCTGACTCCCAAACTCCATCCCCAACTCTTAACGTCCCTCTAGATTGCCGAGAGGCTGAACTTCAGGGCTTCCCACCTAACTGAGGAGAGCAGGAGCAGCCCTGGGCAGGGCAGCCTCCTTCCTTAACACCCTCCCCACAGAGCAGCACTTATCACCTCCTGTTTAAAGAGAGCCTTTTACTTAGCCCTAGTGATGCCAATACTAATTGACTTGGCCAGGACTCCGGAGGGTATTGAATTCCAGAGGTTGGCAGCTGGGCCGGGCTCCAGGCTTGAGTTGTCTGTTTGAGGGGAAGGTCCCTGGAGAGACATTAAGTGAAAGGTAAGGAGTTAACCTCTAGCTGGCCAGGTATGAGGCAGGCTAGACACCCTCATGGTTCCCCTGTCTGCCTGAGAATCCAGTGATCTGTGACCCAGGCTGTCCCTCTGGAGGCCGCACCCTCTCTGCAGGTCACCCCACCCCCACCTGCGGCCCCTGGTTCAGCTCTCAGTACCTCCTCTGCTACTCCCCCCCCCCACCGCTACCCACCCAACTCCCCGGGAGGCACCATATACAACCACTTCCATATATCCCAGCCCTGACTCTGGAGTGCTAGACTCACCTCACAGGCTGCGAAGACACAGGTGGCTAAGGGAGACAGAGGCAGCATAGTATAGTACAAAGAGTACTAGACTTGGAGTCAGAAAACCCAAGTTCAAATCCAGACCTCTGCCTACCTACTTTATCTTGGCAGGTGACTCCCCTAATCTTGGGCCCTTAGTTTCCTCATTTGGAAAAAGGAAGACTTTGGACTAGATAGACTCAAAGTTATTCCCTGCTCTAAATTCAATAGGATTTCTTCCTATGGACAAAGCAAGTAGCTTCGGGAAGAGGATGGGGCTAGAGTTGAGTTGTAAGGACATCTCAGACAACTGGTGCAGGAAGAAAAAGAGAGGGAGAGATGGAAGGCAGAGAGGGAGACCTTCTTGGGGAAGCTGGGGCAGTTATCCGCCTTAGAGGAATAGGATTTGGTCCTCGGGGGTAGAAGAGAGAAAAGTTCAGAAAGAATGAAACAGGCTAGATCAATAAATATTCATTAAGCACCTACTGTATGTCAGGCACTGTGCTAAGTCCTAAGAATGAGGCAACATAGTCTCTGCCCTCAAGGAGTTTACCATCTAATGGGGGAGACAACAGACATATATACACACACAACAAAGCAAGCTATATATAAGATAAATAGCAAATGATTAAGAGAAGGAGCTAGTATTAAAGAAGTTGGGAAAGATTTTCTGTAAAAAGTGGGATTTTGGTTGAGGCTTAAAGGAAGCTAAGTCAGTAAGGAGGGAGAAAATTCCAAGTATTGGGGGGATCAAAATGGGGAAAGCCAGAGAAAATGCCCAGAGTTGAGACAGATTTATTGTAGATGGTGTTTGTATGAGAAATGATCAGGGAATGTGTGTGTGTTTCTTCCTCACCTACATCCCTCCCCCAAATAAGATCTGGCTCAGAGCATCTCTGGACCTCCAGAATCAAACGTAGCTGGACTCTGTGTCTCTCAGGAGTGTTGTGGAGCTGCCACCGCTCACACAAGCATCCGCGAACAAAGAAGCCTCTGTGCACACACATATATCCTATAGGGGAAGGCATAAAAATCAGTCACATGCACTGTATGTAGGAACTTAGCCAGCCTCACACTGAGCTCTCTCCTACCCTCACACATGCTCAGCAGGCTGATCCAGGTTCCACCTCCTCCATCTCTCCTTCTCCCCTCTCTTTACTTCCTTTGGTCCATTTCCCTGCTCATTAGCTCTCTGTGAGAAACCCCCGGGGGGCGGGGGGGGGGAGGGAGAGTGGTGTATGAGTCTGGGAAGCTCCCGGCTGCCTGCTCATTAGCAGCTAGGGGAAATGGGAAGCTGTTTCCTGAGGTCTACCTGGACTTCCTAGTCCAGGGACCATTGCCTGCTGCAGTGCTCCTCGGGCTCTCAGCCCCCCATCCAGGTGGCCCCCGGCACTGGCTGTGAAAGCAAATAGGCAAGGCTGATTGGGCAAACTTAATGGGAACCCAGTAAAGCCAAGGGGCCAGTGCAGTCAGACTGAAGGCTCACATCAGTCCTGATTGGGACTGGGGCGGCTAAGTGGAGACCATGGGGTCAATGGAAGAAGAATGGGCCCCATTGCTCAGCCAGATCAGCCGCTCAGAGTCCAGGGCTCAGCTTGAGCTAAGAATAATCGACAGCTTGGTGACACAATGGAGAGTGATCTAGTTTGGAGGCAGGAAGATCTCAGTTCAATTTACCAGCTATATAATCCAGACCCAGTCACGCACCTTATCACAGCCTCAGTTTCCTCATCTATAAAATGGAGATAATATAAAAGCACCTACTTCACAGGATTGTTGTCAGGATCAAATGAGATAACACACACAAACTGTTTTGTAAACCTCAAACTGTTATATAAATGCCGGCTGTAACTATGACCGTGGTAGTAGCTCACACTGTTAAAGTACATCATGGTTTAGAAGTGCTTTCTTCACAGTAACCCTAAGAGGAAAGTTAAGTTGCCAGATTCAAAACTCAAACTCGGGTCTCCCGACTCCAAGTCTTTTTCATGTAGTCTATGGTGAAGGGATCCATTGCTTGCCAGAAAGTCCAGGAGCCATTTAGTCTATGCTAGGGAGAGGGAGAGGGAGAGGGAGAGGGAGAGGGAGAGGGAGAGGGAGAGGGAGAGGGAGAGGGAGAGGGAGAGGGAGAGGGAGAGGGAGAGGGAGAGGGAGAGGGAGAGGGAGAGGGAGAGGGAGAGGGAGAGGGAGAGGGAGAGGGAGAGGGAGAGGGAGAGGGAGAGGGAGAGGGAGAGGGAGAGGGAGAGGGAGAGGAAGAGGGAGAGGGAGAGGCTTGTCTCCCCAGGGAGAGGCAGGAAGAGATGTCCTTGGGATGAGCCATAGAGACCGGCCAGAAAAACCCATCTTCAGAGCTGAACTCTGTTCCAGATTCATTCTCATTCAGAGAGATGTGCACACATGGACTTCCTCCAACACACATGCAAATCCCTGAAGAGAGAGGTGACTTTCTATAGGACTTTATGGTTTATGAAGCATTTTATGCATTTTATTTCACTTAAGACTCCAATAATCAAGTGACATAAGTAAGGTTTATACTATCTCCCATTTAGAGAGGAGAAATCTGAGGCACAGAGAGATTAAGTGATTCTCCCAATGTCACACAGCAATAAGGGTCTGAACTGGAATCCAGGCTTTCTGGCTTCGCATCCAATTCTTTTTCACACAGGGAGCTATAGCCATAACTTACACAGGCTAAGGCTAAGCCTCTCCTTAACCCCTCTGGGGCCCTTGATTATTAGTAGCCGGAAACTCATTCCAGGGTCTCCTTGCCTTTCTGCCTTCTCTAAGGCAGCAGGAGGCAGGTCTAAGTAGGTATCTCTTCCAAGGCCCTTCCAACACCTCTTATCTTCACAGGAGTCCCAGCTTCAAAGATAACTGCCTCATAACTGGCCGATAGCTTTTCATCATCTCAGGCCCAAATCTAATTATCTCTCCCAATAAGGAAAAAAGGGGAGAGAGGGAAAGCAAATGGAAAAGAAGAAAAGTAGGGTAGTTTGGGGAGGGGAGGGGAGTAGTTCTTGAAGCGAGCCCTTGGGTTTCCGGCTCCTTGGCAACTTAGCTTTGCTTCTAAACCTTCCTGGGCTGGAAGTCTGCTGGGAAGGGAGGGGAACCTGGATCTGAGCTTGAGTTAGTTGGATTCCATTCCTGTGCTCCATTCATAAGAGCTTAAAAACAAACTCAAAGAAACTCAACTCTGCTGCTTTCTGGTCATCAATAATAATAGTTGTTACTTCTCTAGCTTTATTACAGTCCTTTGAGGTAGGTAGTGCATATGCTATTCCCATTCACCAGAAAAGAAAACTGAGGCTCAGTGAGAAATAATTTCTCTTTTTTAAATAGTATTTTATTTTTCCAAATACATGTAAAAATAGTTTTCAACTCTCACTTTGCTAAGAAATAATTTTTCAAAGATCAAACATTTAATAAAAGAAACATCTGGAACTCAAACATAGCGGGACACCTGGAATTACAGAGAATGTAAATAATATCCACAGGCAATGTCTTTGTAACCCCAGTGCCTAACATTGTGCTTGTCCCATAGTTGCAGGTGCTTAATGAATACCTGAGTTGTAGAATTGAATTAGAGCCCAAGTCTTCACTGTTTGTTAATGACTGGCTTTTCTCTTTCTCTTTATGCTCTTAGGACCCTCTGTAAAGCATGGATGTAGTTCATGGATGTAGTCAACTCGGGCAGAAACCAGTCATTCAAGGCTCACTTAAAGGAACTAGAAACATATAGCTTGGGGGGAAAAAAATCTCAAAACAATGGAAGATCTATGTGAGCTGGTGCAAAATGAAGTGAGCAGAACCAAAAGCTCACTGTACACAGTAAAAACAATTTCATAATGATGATCAACTGTGAAAGACTTGGCTACTACAATCAATACAATGATCCAATATCATTCCAAAGGATTCATGATGAAAAAGTGCTATCTCCAGAGAGAGAGAAGTGATGAATTCTGTTCTTTTTTTTTTTTTTTCCTGAGGCTGGGGTTAAGTGGCTTGCCCAGGGTCACACAGCTAGGAAGTGTTAAGTGTCTGAGATCAGATTTGAACTCAGGTCCTCCTGAATTCAAGGCTGGTGCTCTATCCACTGCGCCACCTAGTTGCCCCCAACTGATGAATTCTGAGTGCAAATTGAAATATAATTCTCTCACTTTGTTTTTGCTGCTTTTTGCTTCAGTGGGGTTAATTTGGAAACATATTTTACATATGGTTTCACATGTATAATCAATATCATATTGTTTGTCTTTTCAGTGGGTAGGAAGGGAAAAAATTTCAAGATCAATTTCAAAAAATAATTTAAAAAAAATAATATTTTTGAAAAAATGAAATAAATACCTTACAAAAAGAGAAGAGAGGACTTGGAAAGGACATGAAAATGGCAATAGAAAATGTCTATATGTGACTACATGCCTCACATGTTCATATTATGTATTTGTTTGCATTTGTATCTCTGGTTAGGAGTTATGGAATGCATGGTAATTAATCCAGTTCCTGAGTTTAAGAAATAGAAACTCATCTTCACAATTCCTTAAGTCTAACTACAAGGTTTATTGATAACATATAAATTGCTGGTGCTTATGCACATATGAAAAAAAGACATAAGAAGCCATGTGCTAAGCCCCCCGTCCATGAGAAGTGGAAAACCCCAGGGAAGTTGTAGGAAAATCCAGCTCTACCTAGAACTATCAGCTAGGTCTGGGATATGAGGGTAGTAAAGGGAGCAGGAGTCTTTTTCAAATGCATTCATCTCAGGCCAGCAGCCCCCAGGCACCTTTTGAATACATCATACTTGAATAAGCTAGATAAGAATGCACACATTGCTTAATAGAGCTGGGACTGCATTCATGTTATTATGGAAAAAGCTTTTTCTGGCTCCAGAGGTAGAAGACCTGGGTTCAGATACCATACCTCTGATGCTTACTTTCCATGTGATTTTGGACAAGTAATTTAACCTCCCTGAGCCTCAGTTTTCTCATCTTTAAGAAAAAAATAGCTGAAGTCAGACCAACTGGCCTTTATGTCCTTTCCAGGTTCCGTTCTGAGATCCTAGAATTCTATGAGAATTCATGAAAGGATTCATCCTAGCTATTTCTATGTATTGGTCCCCCTCTCCTTTTCCCCACCAAGGGGTCTCCACAGACCTGATGGAATGAGCAGGATGTGAAAGCTACTCATACTTTCTACCTGTGTGTGATTTGTTTGCCTCTATTTGAAGGTGTATGTCTAAAACATTTTGAGAGGGGGTATATGTGTTTGTATCTGTCTGCACACTTAATATCACCTCCCAGATTTTGCCTCTCTCCCTCCAGCCATAAATTCCCTGAAGAACAGACATCATCTTTCCAGGCGAAAGCCATGAAGCCACATGAATTCCCAGCAGCAAAGTAGGGAAGAGAGTGGGAGAAAATAATGAGACCCTATACCTTCCTACCAGACTAGAAATTTGGAGAGGGGAGGGGAATGGGCATGGGCTGCCACAAGTACCAACCCCAGCAGAGCGCCGAACAGAAGAGACTTTCAGTGTCACCCCAATCATGGACTACTGGGTATCCAAAAATAGACCATCAGCTCATAAAGAGAATAAGAATTCTGGAACTTTATAATATCAGACTACTTCTGCTCCATTTTACAGAGGGGAAACAGGTCCAGTGAGGGGAAAACATCAGCAGAGCTAGGACTGTAGTATATATTTCCTGCTTCCCTCGTGCACATAGAGATAACCAGGTTAAAGTAAAACCTTCCAAGTTACATAATAGCCACACTCCCTAGACAGCCCTCCTTGACCATTTTAGTCCCTGAGGAACTTGTCAGATTGGAGGTTTTTAACCTTCCATGGCTGTCTTTCAACAGAATTAGTTCTCTTTGTAACTCTCTGCCCTTTATTTTGTGCATTTAAAATGTCTTATTCTGAAAAGAAATCCATAAGACTCCAGAAGGAGTCCAGACCGTTTGCCTCAGAAGTCCATGGCACAAAAAGATTAAAGGATACTTGTCTTAAATAGTCAGTGTTGTAGAAAGAATCTGAGAACCTGGATTCCAAACTTCATCTCATTGAACCTCAGTTTCCTCATCAATCTTCATCAGATAATAGCACTTCCTCCCAGAATTGTTGTGACAATAAAACAATACTTGTAAAGTACTTTGCAAACCTTATAGTACTTTAATTATCCCTTCCACATCATGACTTTCCCCATCCAGATTGAGGTTTCCCTATGTTGAGGGTCAGCATAAAAAACTACATGGGAATTTTTGGGAATTTTATAGAAACTGCAAAGGCCAGCAGGAAAAGGTTAGAAACTCAGAAAGGTATAAAATATACATATAATATTGTATAATATCAACCCAAATTTGTATCAACCACCAAGTTTTAAAGGCTTGTTTGAATCCTGAGCTTCCAGTTCAGTGATCCATCCCTGAAGCCACTTCTACCTAATATAAAGGACCCCACCAACATCATTGTGGTGTGGAGATGAGCTTCAGCTTCTAAGACTACACCAGTGGACCACAGGACCTTTGAATTTGGAGAGACTTCTAGAGCAGGTCCAATAAAGGACTCCACCTCGCACGTCTCTGAGTATATGGTTGCTGTCACATAGTAAGTACTTAATAAACGTTTGTGCCCTTGCAATGACGGCTGTATGTCTGTCACCCAAAGACAAGCCTCCAAGTTCAGAGAGCCTTGTAATTAAGTTGTGAATTGTTTGACCACAATTACAATTAGCAAGGCACAGAGGGGTCACAATCTGTGTTGTCAGAGGGATTAGCCACAACAACAACTCACAGAGCTTTGAAGTGTTGAAATAGGGATTGGATCTCTGATTTCTTTGTCTATAGAACTTCCAGATGAGGAAAATCCCTCTACCGGTGTAGATTGGTGCCTTTTCTGTAACTTACCATCTTGTGATTGCTGTTCAATCTGCTGTTGAAGCTGTGATTGCTTCAATCATGTCAGAATCTTCATGACCCCATTTGGAGTTTTCTGGGCAAGGAAATATTTCTTTAGAGTTGCCTAGACCAAGCTAGGGATTAAGTCACAGAGTTAGTTGTCAGAAGTGATACTTGAACCCAGATCTTTCTATCCCAGAAGCTGGCTCTCTGTTTGCTAGATCGCACTGTTTATCATTGAACTATAATAGCTTAATTCTTTAAGATTCACTAAACTCTTTCCTCACAAGTCTGAGAGAGAGAATAGGAGTATCCATCTCCCCATAGTACAGATGAGAAAATTGAGAGTCACAAAGGATGTCACTGACCCAAATAATGGAGTTGTAAGCTGGAATGAGGAAGCCAGTATCTTGTTACCCTGAATCCATTATACTTTCCTTGCTACGTGTTTGAACAGCTTCTCTCTGCCTTCATGTCTGCCATCTTTCATCACCAAGTAGTCAACTTCCATGATTCTGCCATTTCTCCAAAGGAGATGCTCTTAACCTTGTTAGTTTTATAGATCCTTCCTGAAGTCTAGTGAAGCCTATGGACCCAATCTTAGAATCATGTTTAAATAACCTAAAATAATATTCATAGGAAAAAACCTGATCATCCAAAATACAAAAATAAAAATATTTTTGAAAAAAATCAAATATGTAGTCTCCAAACAAAGTAATCCTGTGGAGTATAATACTTAAAATTGGTTGTTCAAACATTTTTCAGTCATGTCCAATTCTTCCTGACTCCATTTGGGGTTTTCTAAGCAAAGATACTAAAGTGGCTTGTCAGTTCCTTCTCGAAAACATTTTACAGATGAGAAACTTAGGTAAACAAGTTAAGTGACTTGCCCAGGATCACACAGCTAGGAAGTATCTGAAGACAGATCTAAACTTGGGAAGATGAATTTTCCTTACTCCAGGCCTGGTACTCTGTGCACTATGGCTCCACTTGGTTGCAATGGATGGATGGATGCATGGATGGATGAATGGATAGATGGATGGATGGATGGAGGGATGGGGGTGGATGGAGTGATAGGTGGGTGGATGTGTGAATGGAAAGAAAGCTAGAGAGATTAGATGGATGGATGGATGGGTGAGTAGATAGATACATAGATGAAGGCAGACAGACAAAATGATCAATTATAAATAGATTAGATGGATGGATAGGTGGGCGGGTACCTAAATAGATAAATGGATAGTGCTTAATAAATGTCTGTTGACTAATAGACTTACTTAACCATTTTGAATCTTAATTCTCTCATCTATAAAATGTAGGAGTTGGATTAATTGCTTGATCAGTAAATAAACATTTATTAAATGCTTATTATGTATCAGGAATTGTGCTGAAAACAAGAGAAAGTTCCTGCCCTCAAGGAACTTGTGGTTTGGTTGGGAAGACCACAAGCAAACAACTATAAGCACAATAAGCTATATACAGGACAAATAAGAAATAAATAAATAAATAAAAAGGAAGATACTGGAATTAACAGGGGCAGGAAAAGGCTTCCTGTAAAAGGTGAGATTTTTGTTGGGACTTAAAGAAACCAAGGAAGTCAGTAGCTAGATAATCACAGCTAGCATTTATGTAGTATCTTAATACAAATATTTTCTCATTTTATCCTTACAACAAGGCTGTGAACTGGATGCTATTTTATAGATGAAGAAATTGAGACAAAGAGAGGGACTTGAACAGCAGTGAGTAAGGTGCTATTTGGGGGGGAGGGGGTCAGAAGTCCTGGGTTTGGGTCTCAGTTCTGCCACCTGTGTGACAATGGGTAAGCCACATGCCTCTCTAGATCTCAGTTTCATTTTTTTGTAAACTGAGGGAGTACTTACGGTGAATGATGTCCAAAGTCTCTCCCAGGTCCAGCCCTTTGATTTCAAGGTGCTTTTCCACACGTGTATCCCAACGGCTCTTTGTGCCCAGTGTGGCTGAGGCTGAATGGGGGACAGCAAAAAGCCCCCCCCACACTCCCCAGACACTGAGGAGGGGGCCCCGAAGTGAATGTCCCTTTCCTTTCTCTCCTCGGCCCAGGACCCAGGTGCAGCCGACCAACTGAGGCCTCCAAAATGATGAGTCTCTAACTGGAAGAGAAAACCACGACATTGATGGGGGAGGGGGGAAGGCAGCTCGGCTTGGGCTCAGCAACGGCTGCCTCCTCCTCGGCTCTGAGCCAGCCACTGGTGGAGATTGGAAGGGATTGAAAGAGACAGGAGGCACCAGAGCCCCCGGGCCCAGGCTGCTTTTCAGGTGTAAATTATCTCAGCTGAGCTGGTGGGAGACAGCTGTAGAGGCCTCCACATTGCAGGAGACTTAGTGGCTTCTGCAGGGACCCCCTGGGCAGGAAAAACATACACATACACAGAAAGGGGAGAAAGGGAACAAGAATTCATTAAGTGACTACCATGTGCCAGTCATTGAGCTAAGGACTTTACTTACAAATATTATCTTATAAACCTAGGAGATAGGAGCTATTGTGGTGCTATTATTATCCCTATTTTTCAGATGGGGAAACTGAGGCAGACTAGGCTACAACAAGGAAGCATTTGGAGGCATGTTTGAACTCAGGTCTCTCTGGCCCTGTGCTCTATCCTCCATACCATTCCACAGAGAGGCACATTCAGACATATAAGCATTCATGGATACAGACCATTCAACATAGAGGCACAAAGCAAATGTCGATATATGCTCCCCAGAAAATACACTTAGATTTAGGCAAAGCCACATCTCTCAGGCTCCCCTTGTAGCCAAGATGGAGAGTGGTGAACTAGGTGGTACAGTTAATTAGGGTGAATGATCACACCCCCAAAGCCGTCATTAATAGGTCGATACCAGCTGGGCAAAGAGATCTCCAGTGGAGTGCCGCAGGGATCTATTCTTGGCCCTGTGCTATTGAGCATTTCATCATTGCCTTGGATACAGACAATTAAATTTAAACTTTTTAAAATTTAAAGTATTTAAATGTTAAACTAACAAATTTGCAAACACCAGAAAGCTAGGAGTGATAAATAGCATGTTGAGTGATAGAGTCAGGATCCCTCAGTGGGCTGAAACACTTGGCTGGATAGGGATATGCATGTGGACCCAGATACCAACACAGGATCTACAAGGATTGTAAAGGTGGCAGCTAGGGGGCAACTAGGGGGCGAAGTGGATACAACACCAGCCTTGAAATCAGGAGGACCTGAGTTCAAATGTGACCTCAGACTCTTCCTAGCTATGTGACCCTGGGCAAGTCACTTAACCCCAATTGCCTCAGGGGCAAAAAAATTGTTGTCAAGATCACCTGACCAGAAATGCAGAAATACGTATACCTCAACTCCTACACATTCATTGACACCTTGAAATACTCTTGCATAGAAAAACACATATAGGTACAAACTCTGACACCTTTGAAACACTCACACATATACATAAATGCCAGCACCCCAAAAATATACATGCATAGAGCTGCATATCCATATGAGCCCTAAAATACTAATGCAGAAACTGTGCAAATACAAGGAAAAGCAGGGCCAGAAACCCCTGCATCTCCTGACTCAGATATGAAAATGGCGACATCCATACAATGAAATTTCAGTGTACCCAGACAGAGACCCAGGCCTATGTTGGGGGCGGGGAAAGAGGGGGGAAGAGCTGCTGCCTTCAGAGAGGACTAGAGAGATATTCTGCATACAGGTGATATTTGACATCCGTGGGAGTGGATGAGACTGCCAAGGATGAGAGTGGGGAGATAGAGCAGAAATAAGAAGAGGACCAAGGAGAGAAACTGGAGTGAGTGGAGAGCTCGAGGAAGAAGAAACATAGAAAAGCATCAGGAAGGCACTTCTTCCTGATGAGGGGCTGGGGGGATGGGGAAGACCAGGAGACAGCTGGGAGAAGCAAGTGTCAGGGAGAAGGGGGTGGGGAGAGTGGAGCAGCCACTGGGTCTGGCAATTAGGAGGTCATCAGAGAAAGCATTTCAGCAGACCTGTTAGGGTGGAAGGCAGGCTGCAGGGAACTGAGGAGCGAGTGGGTGGCTTGAGAGGCTGCAGGCAGAGCGGAGAAGAAAGACAACGGAGGAAGAAAAGAAATAGGACATTAATCCAAGGAGATGGCAGGGGCTAGAGTCAGGTTTTTCAAGTTGATGTCAGCCTGAGACCGGGAAAAGTTGGGAAAGGCAACATCTGCAGCAGGCTAGGAAATCTGGGAAATGGGATTTGAATGCGGCAATATGAAACATATTGGATAACAAGCCCTTCTATTTCTTAAACTCCTGTATGGATTTCTTCTTTTTAAAGATGTAGAAACTGAGGTGCAGACAAAGGAAGGGAAGATAATGAGCCTTCCAGTTTCTACACCGCTTTATGGTTTACTATGCACTTTTCCCTTGACACTCCTATGAGGCAGGTAATGTGGTTATAATTTCCCCATTTTACAGATGAAGAAACTGAGCAGAAAGAGGAGTGAGGGGAGTGGCTCACTCAGGATCATACTAATAAGAAGTATGGCGAGCCAGGGTTTAAACCCAAGTCTTCTGACCCCCTAGTGTAGAGCTCTTCCTATAATACTAAGAAAAAGAGAAGAAAAGCAATAGATGATATAGATACATAGAAAAGATGGATGGTAGATAATAAATAAACAATGGAGAAAGAGATATAGAGACAGAAGGGGAAGAGAAGAGAAAAAGAGAGAGAGAGAGAGAGGAGAGAGAGAGAGAGAGAGAGAGAGAGAGAGAGGAGAGAGAGAGAGAGAGAGAGAGAGAGAGGGAGACAGAGAGAGACAGAGACAGAGAGGGGGGAGGAGGGAGGGAGGGAGGAAGAGGGAGAGGGAGAGAGGAGAGGGAAAGAAGAGAGAGAGAGAGAGAGAGAGAGAGAGAGAGAGAGAGAGAGAGAGAGAGAGAGAGAGAGAGAGAGAGAGAGAGAGAAGAGAAAGAGAGAGAGAGAGAGAGAGAGGAGGGAAAGGAGAGAGAGGAGAGAGAGAGAGACAGACAGACAGACAGACAGACAGACAGACAGCAGACAGACAGACAGAGAGAGACAGAGAGAGAGGGAGAGGGAGAGGGAAAGGGAGAGGGAAAGGGAAAGGGGAGGGAGAGAGAGAGAGAGAGGGAGAGGGAGAGAAGGAAAGGAGAGAGAGAAGGAGAAAAAGGAGAGGACAAGAGAGGAGAGGGAGGGAGAAAGACAGACCGAGAGACAGAAAAATTATGTGCTAAACATTGTACACAGAGAGGGAGACTGGATTCAGATACATTCTCTAAGGGACATTTGGCCCTTCTTAGCTTGTCTATCTCCCCCTCAGTGCAGGCCCCCTCTTCTTCCTCCTTTCCCAGCTTTCCTCACTGGGCCCCTCCTGGTCTAAGAGGCAGCAGACAGAAGGAGAGAGAAAAGGAAGGGGAGGGGTCTTTGAAAGGATAGCCAACTGACCTTGCTGCCCTCATCTCTGCTCTTGAATGAGACTGGGTGGTCCAATCCCCCTAATCATCTGTATTCCCGAGGCATGGTGGGCACTGGGGAACAGCATTGCCTCTGTACACACTGGGGCCAAGCTGGCAAGCATCGCTCGCCTGTCACCAGGGTTGCCCCAGATACCCATAACCCCCCACTCTAACTCTGGAGACACCCAGGCCCCAGGTCTCCCCAGCACTGGCGCCCCAGCTCTGAGACAAAGGCAGGATCAGAAGCATGGGAAGTTGGTTTGGGCAGAGTGGAGTGGGAAGCTTGGAAGAGCCTGGGAAAAGAGGCCCTGAGAATAGAGCTCCCTAGAAAAGGGTTAGAGGTATATGCTTCTGCCCTTGATTCTGATAGCAGTTTTGTACCCAGGATGTTCAAGCAGGTGCCTGGCACAATGGCCTGGAACAAGCCTGGGCTGAACTAAAATTCCATCAATTCTTTCTTCTCAAAAGCACTCTTATCTTTGTCCTCCTCTCCATTTCTGTTATCATCACTTTAGAATCCTAGTTTCCAAAGTTTGGGATCTTGAAATTTTAAGTTCACAAGCTCTAAGTAAGCTGGGTGAAGCAGGACTCTCGTTCTTTTCTTTATATAATCATTGTCAATCACATTATCTGACACATAGTAGGCACTTAATAAATGCCTGCTGGTTGATTGCAAAGTTCCTCTTTCCAACCAGGTTTTTTTTTAAATAACTAACATTTATATAGTACTTTAGCATTTTCAAAGGGCCTTAAAATATCTCACTTTGTTCTCACAAAAATTTGAGAAGATAGATGCTGTTATTACTCACAATTTACAGATGAGGCAATGGAAGCATTCAGAGGCAAAGTGACTTGGCCAGGGTCATGCTAGTAAGGCTGAATTTAAACTCAGGTCTTCCTGACACTAGGTCTAGCATGCTAATCACTGTACCACCCAACTGCTTTTTACAGTTCAATAACATCCTCTAATATCCCTCAAAGGGGACTATTCACTTCTGCTTGACCCTTTTTCAATGATGAACAACCAATGGAATGACTCTAGTCTTTTTGGGAAACTCTTCCTTTTTGATGAACAAAAAATTGTCTTTCTAGTTTGAATCCTAGTTCAAAGATCATAGTCTCATAATCTGACATTGGATTATACTTGTAGAGCTGGAAAGGACCTTAGAAGCCATGAGGAAACTGAGAGAGAAGTTTAAAAGTGCCCGTAAACTTGTAGGGGCACAAAACTAGTTAAACATCTGAGGCAAGAATTGAACTAGGCCCCCTAACTGCGAGTCCAGTGCTCTATCAATATAGCCTCTCAAAAAGGACTTATTTCTAGGAGAGCCCTGTGAAGCTACACAGAAAAGCACTAATCCCTCTTGCCTTCAACAACTCTTAGTTCAACAATCTTAGTAGATTTAGAGACTGAGATATACATGGGTACCCACCTACCCCCAAGCCTTTTCCAGGTTAAACAGCAGGACAATGAACAGTGCACTGGACTTGGAATCAGGAAGATTCCTCTTCATGAGTTCATTTCCACCCTCTGAAACTTACAATTTGTGTGACCCTGCAAGGTACTTAACCCTGTTTGCCTCAGTTTCCTCATCTGTCGAATGAGCTGGAGAAGGAAATGGCAAACCACCAATATCTTTTACAAGAAAACGCCTTACAAGATTATAAAGAGTCTGATAGAAAGAAAACTGAAAGCAACAATAACAACAAAATTTGATTGAGGAATAATTAGAACTCAGGACAGGGGTTATTCATCCATAATGGAGGCTATATTCCAGAGGACCTTCAAAGCTAGGCAGAAAAATGGAAAGAACATTCAAGAATTAACTTCATCATCCTCTTGGGTTTTGGGGAGAAGTCAGGGGAAGGGAGATAGGGACAGGGAGGTGGAAGAGGTCTAATTTTACCCACAGCTCCTCCCTGCCTATCCAGAAGTTCATATTCCCAGCCTCTCCTTTTCGGGTAGGGTGATTGCTGATGTCCTTTTCCTGACAGCAAAACCTTGTGCCCTCTGCCTAGGACCATTTCCTTCCCTTCCTCTTCTCTGCACCCTCCCTCCCAGCCAACAGCTGTTGGTATTTCTAGCTTTTCATTTCAAGGTGCCCCTGGAACTCAGTCCCTTCTCATTCTGCTTCCGAAAGGGATTGAATCACTATAACCAGGCTCCAGCTTCGGAATCCACACACACCTGTTCTCCTAGAAGGGGGTAACAGGCCTGGGGGCCCTGTCAGGGAGGGAGGGATGAAGGGACCAATAGAAAGGGAGAAGCCATGTTCTTGAGAAAACTGTCAATTCAGTGGCTTTCTCATAGTGAGTGCTTAATAAAAGCTGGTTGAATTAATAAATGGATGGTATCTTATCTCACTACTCATAAGCTTAGAAGATACTTTGTTATTTAGCTTTGTATCTTACCCAAAGTCTAGTGAGAGCTCTGTATACAATCCGGTATATTGTATTGTATTGTATCATGTCATGTTGTGTTATATGTGTTGTATTGCATTGTTATACTATTCTTTTAAACATGCATGGAGGTAACATTTTCTGGCCTTAGTAGAGGGATACAGGATACCTGGACTCCTTCCATCTCCCTGTGGTCTCTGGGACATTTCAAGCCCTGCAGAAGCAGAACTTAAGTGTCAGATATATGAGGGGGGAGGACTTTTAATTCATCCCCTCTGAGCCTTAGGGTAGAAAGAGCTGACTCCTGAGTGGGATTGATTGAATCAAGATGGGGAGGACCACAATCAGGAGAGGAGTCAATTAATCTGGAGGAATCAGTCAGGAAGGAAAGTGAAAAAGTAGAGGGGTCACCAGAGAATACTGAAAGTTGATATTTCTCCATTGTTCCCCACCAGAAGGAAATCTGGGGCCCCAAAGTTTTGGGTCCTTGACTTCCTTCTGTCTCCTCTCCAGGAAGGGCCCCCAAACTTAGAGCCTCTGGACAAGGACTTGCTTCTTCTAATTTTCAAATGTCCCTAAGAGAATCATGCAGGCAAAGGGTAGTGGAATGGAATCAAACACCCCTGGATTTGAGTCCTCAAACATTCACTAGAGGATTCATTTTCCTTCTCTAGCTCAGAGTTTTCTTCATCTGTAAAAAGACATCATCATAGTCAGACTACACAGCTATTATGAAGAAAGTGTTTGTGACCTGGAAGGGCTACAGAATCTGGGAATAATCATAAGGCAACAATATTTTAAGATGGATGTTGCCATGCCAGAATCTTAGACCTCCAAGTTATATAAAATGGAGAAATATTGACAGTGACAGGCTGACTGTGATTTCATTGGCAGAGAGAACCCCAGGATAAGGAAATTCCTTCCATCAGTGCAAGTTGGTACCTTTCCTGCAAACTGATAAGCAGAGTTGCCTAGAACCTGGTAGGTGTGTGTGTATATGTGTGTGTGTGTGTGTTTCTGTGTTGAGGAGAGGCATATAGAACCCAAGTTTTCCTACCTCCAAAGTCAGCTCACTAGCCACTTTGCTCTATTGCCTTTCATGAAGAAGGAAATCCAGTGAAAGAAATCAAAACCCTGTGGGAACAGGATGAGGGAACACATCCCCATCATCATTTCTGCTCCTGGAGCTGTCCCAAAGATCTCTTCGCCTTCAGGAGAAGAACATACATCCCAACACTTTTATTCAATTACCAAATGCAATCATTTCATCCCCCTGTGCAATAGACTGCTGAACATTAGATATAAAAGACCACTCGCAGGAGAGCAAGCTGTCCCAGGAACATTTCTATCTGAACTCCATTTTTAAAAAAAGATGCGGAAAAGAAGAACAATACTAATGACAAAAGTGCTGCTCATGAGGTCTGCGTGAGGTCCCTTCCAGTTTTGAGATGCTCTAGCCCTTTCCTTCAGGGCTGAGCTGGGAAAGGGAGCTCAGAGATTCATCACTCAGCAGCCCCATTCAGAATAGAAATGTGAGTCACTCTGGCTCAAAACAGTTGGGGGGAGGAGGAGGCCTAAATCCTGGGCCCCTCACAGTTGGCTACATTCTGGTCTTCTTAGTCATGGAATATCTCTGTTGCTTTCGAGGCTTCCCCACCACTTGGGCTTAACCCTGTGAGGGTTATTCCTCTCCTGCCCTTTCTGTAAAGAGGCAGTTTCCTGCTGTTATTGTCCATCATCCCCTTCTAGCACTCCCTCCCCCTCCAGGCCAGCTCTGTGCTAGGGGATATGGGAGAGGTAATAGAAGGAGATAACAGTCCCTAGTCTATTTGAGAAGACAAGCCTCAGACGAAGGAAATAATAAAAATGATTCACCATTAGACCAGGCAGCCTCTTGCAGTCAGGACTGGAGAAGCTTAGAGAGTTCTGGGAGAGGTCATTTAGGTCTAGGCTGGGCAGGACGGGCTTCCTGGAAGAGGTTGAGCTGGGCATCCAAGGCAAGGGAGTACCCAGACAGCTAGAGAAAAGAGGGAGGGTGCTGTAGGGGAAGGGGACAGACTTACAAAGACTTAGAGGAAAGAAAAAAATCCTGACCTAGGAGAGTGGAAGACAGATTATCTAAAAGGGAGGGGTATGCAGGTGAGCAGAAAAAGAAAAAGATGGAGGAATAAGAACTATGGCTCTCATTTCTATAGCATTTTAAGTCTCCATCCCACAATGACCTTGTGGCTCCCTATGTCCTCCAGGACCAAATAAAAGCTCCTCTGTCTGGTATTAAAGCCTTCACATCTGTCTCCAATCTACTTTCCCAGCCTTGTTGTATATTCCCCTTCACATAGCTTAGCAGCTAGCCAAAGTTTGCACTAATGATGCCCCATGCTTGCTATTCACTCCTACTCCCCCAAATCCCCAGCGTCCTTCAAAATTCAGCTCAAGTATCTCAATCTACAGAAGACTTTCCCTGAACCTCTTGCTCTCAGTACCTCTTCACCCTATCCCATTACCTTGCATTTATTTGGTATATTGCACATGTCATTGTATGTGTATATGTTATTTACCCAGATAGAATATAAACTTCTTAACACTAGGAGCCATTTGCTTTTGGGTTTGTTTTTTTCCCTTTGTATCCTCAGTGCCTCAGTGCACGTAATAGGTGCATAATAATACTTGTTAATTGACTGAAAGAAGAAATTAACACTAGATTTAGTATCCTCATTTTATAAGTGAGGAAATGGGGACATAAAGGGTGGCTTTGAACAAAGTCACATATTTTAAGTTTTAGAACTGAAACTTGAATCCCAGTCCTATGATTCACAATGTTAGAATTTGGAAGTCCTTGAAAACCCAAGGTTTTTTATCAGAGAAAGGCCATGACTAGAGAGTCTCAAATGTCAAGAACTTGACCTTGAAGGGTCTGGGTCTAGGTAAGCCAAGGGCAGGACAGTGAACCGTATTGGGAACCAGAATTATCAAGTGACTAAGCTTTATCCCAGGATACTGATTTTTGAGGATGCCAACAACACTTGCTGTTCTCTGGCAGTTAGAAACAATAGAGCTTCACTAGTTAGCAAGAATAATTAGCTAAAATAGAACAGATGGAGGGCTGGGGGTGAAACTCCTTGGTCCCCAGTGGATCTCCCTACTTATTACTTTGTTCCACTTGGTTTCTCGAGGGAAAGTTTTGTGGTATTTTGCCCCCCATTGCAAAAAAATTCCTTGGTAAAGTTCTTTAGAGAATCACAGGAAATAGAAAATGAGATGAGAAGAAAGGGTCAGGAGGAAAAAGAGAATTATGTTTGTGGAGAAAGATGAAAAGATAGGAAGGAAAAGTTTTAGTCCTTGGGGAGCTCAGGAAAGAATAGCCCAGATTAAAAAAAAAATTTTGTGAGAGCAACAAAGATAGACAACAGATAGGAAGATTGCCTTCAATTGAAGTGGGACTACAAGGCCACCCAAGGTGAAAAAAGGAGCCCTCTCCAGCCCAGGACGCCAGCACTAGGTTGTTGTGAGGGTGATGAGAAACTGGGAAGAATCTGGGCAGAACTCCATCTGGTAGCTTTCTATTTTATCTAATTACCTTTGCTAACTAATTGCTGAACTCTATTGGTTTTAGCTTGGAAGGGCAGCAAATGCTGTCAATGCCTTCTAAATTTGTAGAAATCGGGTCACTCTAGTTCTGCCGCCCAAGTTACAGAACTCCCAGAGACAGAAAGTCAAGGGCAAAAAGAAGAATGGAGTACAGCATTTATATAGGGCCCACTATAGTCTAGGCACTTTGCTAAGCATACATATTTTATCATATTTGATCCTCATAACTCTGGGAGATAGGTTATTATTCCCATTTTTATACTTGAGAATTGTTGTTCAGTGGTGTCTGACTCTTCATGATCCCATTTGGGACTTTCTTGGCAAAGATACTAGAATGGTTTGCCATTCTAACTACCTTCTCCAACTTATTTTACAACTGAGGAAATCAAGGCAAACAGAATTCAGTGACTTGCTTAGAGTCACATAGCTAGTAAGCATCTAAGGTGACATTTGATTTCAGGTCTTTTTGATTCTAGGAACTGTCCCACCAGGTTCCTAGAGACTTAGAAAGGCTCAATCCTTTCATTTCAACTGCCTCCCTTTGAAATCACAGGAATTAGAATTCTTAGGAATCATTTAATGCAAAGGCTCTTCACCTAGGATCCATAAACTTAAGAAAAATTGATAGTTATTTCATATGTAATTGATTTGCTTTATAAGTTACATTTTACTTCTTCCCCTTCAGTCCCTATGGCCTCTCCCTCTCGCAGTGATGAATTCCTCCCTAAACCTTCATTTTGAGGAAGGACCCAAACCAGTCATCCTTTATTTTCTGGACTTTGCTACCATTAGCCCTCCCTTCCACTTCACTCCTTTCTTTTCTTTGAAATCAGTCCCCAACACTTAGCTCAGTGTCTAATCCATGGTAAAAATGTAATAATTCTTGTTGATGGTTGCATAAGTATAACCTAAATCAGAGACATAGGTTATCACATCAGATAATCTATATCTAATATCCTTCTCAGAGACATGAAAAGAGGGAAGGAAGAGATAGAAGAGATAGAATATGGAACTCATTTAAAAAATGAATGTTAAAAAATTTTATATGTTTTTTTTATTTTTTTAATTTAATTTTTATTTAATTTTATAATTATAACTTTTTTTTGACAGTACATATGCATGGGTAATTTTTTACAACATTATCCCTTGCACTTAGTTCTATTCAGATTTTTTCCCTTCTTCCCCCAACCCCCTCCCCCAGATGGCAGGCAGTCTTATACATGTTAAATATATTACAGTATATTCTAGATACAATATATGTGTGTAGAACCGAATTTCTTGTTGTACAGGAAGAATTGGATTCAAAAGGTAAAAATAACAGTTTACACTCATTTCCCAGTGTTCCTTTTCTGGATGTAGCTGATTTTGTCCATCATTAATCAATTGGAATTGGATTAGCTCTTCTCTATGTTGAAGATATCCACTTCCATCAGCATACATCCTCGTACAGTATCATTGTTGAAGTGTATAATGATCTTCTGGTTCTGCTCGTTTCACTCAGAATCAGTTGATGTAAGTCTCTCCAAGCCTCTCTGTATTTCTCCTGTTGGTCATTTCTTACAGAACAATAATATTCCATAACATTCATATACCATAATTTACCCAACCATTCTCCAATTGATGGACATCCATTCATCTTCCAGCTTCTAGCCACTATGAAAAGGGCTGCCACAAACATTTTGGCGCATACAGATCCCTTTCCCTTCTTTAGTATTTCCTTGGGATATAAGCCCAGTAGTAGTATGGCTGGGTCAAAGGGTATGCACATTTTGATAACTTTTTGGGCATAATTCCAGATTGCTCTCCAGAATGGTTGGATTCTTTCACAACTTCACCAACAATGCATCCGTGTCCCAGTTTTTCCACATCCCCTCCAACATTCATCATTATTTGTTCCTGTCATCTTAGCCAATCTGACAGGTGTGTAGTGATATCTCAGAGTTGTCTTAATTTGCATTTCTCTGAGCAATAGTGATTTGGAACACTCTTTCATATGAGCGGAAATAGTTTTAATTTCATCATCTGAAAATTGTCTGTTCATATCCTTTGACCATTTATCAATTGGAGAATGGCTTGATTTCTTATAAATTAAAGTCAATTCTCTGTATATTTTGGAGATGAGGCCTTTATCAGAACCTTTAACTGTAAAAATGTTTTCCCAATTTGTTACTTCCCTTCTAATCTTGTTTGCATTAGTTTTGTTCGTGCAGAAACTTTTTAATTTGGTGTAATCAAAATTTTCTATTTTGTGATCAATAATGGTCTCTAGTTCTCCCTTGGACACAAACTCCTTCCTCCTCCACAAGTCTGAGAGATAAACCATCCCATGTTCCTCCAATTTATTTATGATTTCGTTCTTTATGCCTAAATTTTGGACCCATTTTGATCTAATCTTACTATGTGGTGTTAAATGTGGGTCCATGCCTAGTTTCTGCCATACTAATTTCCAGTTTTCCCAGCAGTTTTTGTCAAATAATGATTTCTGATCCCAAAATTTGGAATCTTTGGGTTTGTCAAACACTAGATTGCTATTTTTATTCACTATCTTGCCCTGTGAACCTAACCTATGCCACTGATCAACTAGTCTATTTCTTAGCCAATACCAAATGGTTTTGGTGACTGTTGCTTTATAATATAGTTCTAGATCAGGTACAGCTAGACCACCTTCACTTAATTATTTTTTCATTACTTCCCTTGAAATTCTCTGCCTTTTGTTGTTCCATATGAATTCTGTTGTTATTTTTTCTAGGTTATTTAAATAGTTTCTTGGAAGTCTGATTGGTATAGCACTAAATAAATAGATTAGTTTAGGGAGTATTGTCATCTTAATTATATTCGAAAAATTTTTATATGTTAAAAATGTTTATATGTAATTGAGGAGAAATGAAATATAAAAATATAAAATAAATATAAATGAAAAACAAAAATATAAAAAATGCTTATTGATTTACTCCATGAATTTAAAAAATAGAGGTCAGGAAGAAGAGAGAATTCAGAACTGAAAGTAAAAATAAAATATTTAAAAATAAAAACAAAACATTATTTTGAGGAGTCCATAGGTTTCACCTATGGTTATAGGTTATGGTTATAGGTTCCACGTATCAAAGGGATCAAGAACCCTGTCATTTTCCTAATCCTATCATTTTACAGAAAAAGAAACAGAACTAGAAAAGGGAAGAGTATAATCATCCAGATGGTAAGTATACTTAGATTTGGACCTCAGGTCTCTCACTCCAAATCTATTTAATATTCTCATTTTACAGTTGAGGAAACTGAAATAAAATAGACTTAAGTGGCTTAAACTGGGTTACCCAGCTTTTAAGTGTCTGAAGCTGAATTTGAACTCAAATCTTCCTAATTCTAGTCCCACTACTCTCTCCTCTGCACCACCTAGCTAAGTGCAAACTCCTTTAATTTAGGATGTACACGTATGTGTTTAAATTAAATCCCAGTTCTAGAAAGGTAATGAGAAAAGAGCCACAAATTAAAGGTAAAGGGAACCTAGTCTAAATTCTTTATTTTATAAATGGGGAAACCAAGACTCAGAGAGTTTGTGACTTGCCCACATAAGGTCATCTGGCTAAGAAGTCAGGCAGTTATTCTATCAACAAGCTTCTATTAAGCACTTTCTAAGTGTCAAGTGCTGAGCTAAATGCTAGGGCAAAGAGGAGGATGGGAAGTATTATCTCTGCTCTCAGGGAGCTTACATTCTACATGAAAACAACTTTTTATATACAAGATATAGGGAAAATGGAAGGCAATCTCAGAAAGAAGGTGCTGGGAGAAAAGGCAGGGAGTGACTGGGCACTCTTTTACAAAGGTTAGATTTGAGTTGTCTCCAAGCTTAGAGCTAAGATTCAAATACCTGTGGAGGTGGAGAAACTGAGACCAATAGAAAGGGGTTTACTCAAAGTCACAGAGTCAGTGGTCAGACCAGGATCCCCTCTATTAAATCTTGAGAGAACAAAATAAGGTTGGGATATTGTGTGCTCAGCCCCATTGAATCTGACCCTCTGACCTTGTGTGTTTCTCTTTCTCCATTCTCTACAGGGATCTGGCCAATACAGACACCCTTGGCTAAAAGGCTGATTTTGGAGAAGACTGCCTCTTCTTCCCAAAACCCAGGAACCAGGTCAGCTGCAACTGCCAGGCTTCAAAGGGAATCTATAAATATAGCAGCAGGAGGAAAAATAGATACATCACTGAAGTCTCTCTCTCTCTCTCTCTCTCTCTCTCTCTCTCTCTCTCTCTCTCTCTCTCTCTCTCTCTCTCTCTCTCTTTTTTTTTTTCTCTTTCTCTCCCTCCTAATGAGTTCCCCACCTTGGAAGACAATATGATAGTCTAGTTGCAGGTAGCTCTGCCATCCCTGCTGGTAAGAAGGTCCCACATCAAGGAAAAGTGACAATATCTTACTCTGTGTCTGAAGAGGGCCACTACAGCCCATGTGCCACGTAGAATCTATCTAGAATTTCCTTCTTCTCCTCCAAAACTTAGGCTCTTGTATAGAGAGAGAGAGTACGCAGCAATATAACAGTTTGAGAGAGGGAGAGCAAAATATAGGCTGATAAACATTCATTTATTCATTCATCAAATATTTATTAAGTACCTACTAGATACTATTAAGTACCTACTATGTGAATATACTAGGCATTGAAGTTCCAAAGGGGGAGAATGAAATAGTCCCTATCCTCAAAAAATTTCCATTCAACTGGGCAACAAATCTAACCTACTAGGAAAAACCCCTAGAGCAACTGGGAATTGACCTAACACAGTTCAGAATCCTTAGAAATCTCCTCTGGGACAGTTTAGAACCTGCCCAGAATAGCTTAGAATCTCTTAGAACTTCTTTTCCCATTCTACCTCAAAGCAGGTCAGAACTCATAAAGAATGCAAAGCTCCTGAGACTTTTTTCATACCCTCATGCATGCTTCTCAATTTCCCAACCCAGAAAGGAATTATCCAGCCTCTCTATGGGATGTTTTTCTAGGTCAAGGGTCTGCATTCTCAACGTCCCTCCATCCCTTATATTCTTCAGAATCTAGAGGTCTCTCATCTCCTTCCTGTCTATCTAAAGGAGAGGGGGTCAAGAAAATAGTATAATGTTGTCAATCAGGGGGATGTGTGATCCAAGTCACCCAGAGAAGTCCCTTCCCTTCTCTAGGTCTCAGTTTCTCCATATGTCAAATAATCATATTGAATGAGGTGGTCCACAAGAGTTCTCATATCTTGAATATGCAAAGATTTTATGACACTAAGATTCCATGATTCAAATATGTTATTTTCTAAGATTCTATTAATTCAAAGGCTTCATTTTCTAAGAATCCAAAGTTCTGTGTCTCTAACACTAGAGGATTCAAAGCTGAAATAAAGCAAAGGAAAATCAAGAAGAAGCCACCTCCAGGGCCCTTAATAATAACATTTTAACTTCCAAATCACTTGTGAATAGAATTGCTGGGCTATGTAGACATATGTAAATTGCATGCTAATAGTATGCAAATATTATGCAAATTGTGCAGACACCCCTTCTCAATATTTTCATACAGGGCCATGGGGCCTTTGGCAAGCTCCAGATAGGGATAAGAGCTCTTCAAGCCCTCTTCATCTTCCTCATTTCCTCCCTTCATCCACTGTTCAGATATGCAGTAGTATGAAAGCTATTGACCTTGGGCTAGGTGGCTTCAAGGACTCTGGGATTTGAGTTCCTTAAGTTAAAGTTAGGGATGGCCATTGGGAAATAAGGGTGAGCAGGGTCTCAGAGGAGAAGGCCAAATCAGAGGGTGACTCCAACCATTAAATTAATTCCCCTGAGAAGTGAGGCCAAGGGAAATATAAGGGTTAGTTAGCAAATAAATATTTTTCCTTATTGAACAAGGTGAGGGAGAAAAGGAGAGAAATGGAGAAAGAGAGAAGAAGAAAGGAAGGGACAAAGAGAAATAGGCTGGTAGATGAAACAGATGGAGACATGGAGGGAATAAAGAAGTAAAGAAAGAATAGAAAATCAACAAGGAGACATAGAGGGAGACATAGAGGAAGAAAAGAGTAACAAAAGAGGAAGAGTCAAAGAGAACAGGATAGAAATGGAAGGAAAAAAAGAGAAAGGTAGGAGAAATAATGAGATAGAACTAGGAGGAAGAAGAGAAAGAAAGAAAGAAAGAAAGAAAGAAAGAAAGAAAGAAAGAAAGAAAGAAAGAAAGAAAGAAAGAAAGAAAGAAAGAAAGAAAGAAAGAAAGAAAGAAAGAAAGAAAGAAAGAAAGAAAGAAAGAAAGAAAGAAAGAAAGAAAGAGAGAAAGAGAGAGAGAAAGAAGAAGAAAGAAAGAAAGAAAGAAAGAAAGAAAGAAAGAAAGAAAGAAAGAAAGAAAGAAAGAAAGAAAGAAAGAAAGAAAGAAAGAAAGAAAGAAAGAGAGAAAGAGAGAGAGAGAGAGAGAGAGGGAGGGAGGGAGGGAGGGAGGGAAGAAGGAAGGAAGGAAGGAAGGAAGGAAGGAAGGAAGGAAGGAAGGGAGGAAGGGAGGAAGGAGTAAAGGAGGGAGGAAGGCGTAAAGAAGGGAGGGAGGAAGGAGTAAATGAGGGAAGAAGGGAGAGAGGGGAGGATAGGGAAAGAGAGGGAGGAAGAAAGGAAGGAAGGAAGGTGATGTTTCAGATTTAATCTCTAGAGTAATGGGTTAGAAATCACCACCTAAGGTTTCTGACCCAGTGACCTCATGGAGGGCATAAGCCAATGATTCAATGAAAATTAAAAGAAACATCCCAGAGAATTCTAATTCTTAATACTCAGTGATCAAGTCCTAACTAGGGACCCAGGGTTCAAGGCTGCCAAAGAAGATCATTTCTGGGTGGTTCCTACAGACTGGGGAGAGCTGCCTGAGAAAACAGTTTTAGAAAACGTCCTTAGGAACAGCTCCAGGGGAGCCACAAATCTAATCTTGGTGTGCAGAAAGACAGAGAGAAAAGACATTAGCAAGATGCTAATGAAAAGACAAAGAGATATAAAGTCCAGGAGTTCTATAAACTTCAAAAACATTGACATACACTTTAAAATATCTTTTACTTTTTTAAATTCTAAACTTAAACTCTTTTTAAAAGCATTTCCATATATAGAGAAAGAGAATTCTCTATGAAATGATAAATCTTTATTTTATACCACTGGCTTTTTAAAAAAGTATGTAGTAAATACCACGTTTTATTTTCAAAGCTAAACTGCTGATTTGTGCTTCCTTCTGAATTTCCTTCTTTTCTCTTTTACATAATTTTAAAAATGTTTCAAAGGACATTTTGAGGGGCATCACTATTACTAATCTTCAACCACAGTTCCCCAATTAGAAATCAAGAGAAAAAAATTTTAAAAACCTTGTGACAAAATTAATCCACACACCTTGGCCATCTAAAAATACATTACTGTCCATACATTAATATACATAACTTCTCCATAAATGCTTTTTAGTAGCAAAGAACTGGAAACAAAGTAGATATTTATCAACTGGGACACAACTCAACAAGTTGTAACAAATGAATATAATGGAAAACTTCTGCTCTACAAAAAAAAAAAAATGAAGAATATGATGAATACAGAAAAGAATGAGAAAACTTATATGAACTGATGCAATGTGAAGTATGCAGAACCAGGAAGACAATGATGACAACAAAAATAAAGAGAGAAACATGAAAAAATCCAAAGTAAATGCTGTAAAATTATAATGGCCCAGATTGATTCTAAAGAAGGGATATAAAGATGTATTTCCCTTTTTTTCTGGCAGAAATGGAGACAGTGCCTGTGGAATGCTGCACTTGATGTCCAACTGGATTGATATGTTGGCTAATTTTACTGAAGTGGGTTTTTTTTATTCCTCTTTTTTATTTTTATGTAAAGGATGGCTTTCTATAGAGCAGGAGGAAAAAGAGAGAGGAAAGATTGGGAAATTAAAGTGATATAAAAATGAAATATATCAGTGAAAATTAAAAATAAAATTGCTACACATCAAAGGTATGTGGTAGGAGGAACTCATAATTAGTCATAACTCCTGAGCCTAACATCCAAGCCCAAGGATGAACATTTACTTCTGCCTCTTAGGGGACTCATTCAGAGTTGTGATAGGTATTCTGATACTCATCCCTGACACTCCACCTACCCCCCAGAAAAAAACAAAAAACTACTGTATCAAATCTCCAGCTGCCTTGACCCAGAGTTGTAATGGAGACTAATTTCTTCTGGGACAAAAATAACTGAGCTGAGAGCTGGAGAATGGAGTGATGAGTCATATCAAGAGAGAAAATGGTCCATAAGGTAAGGTAAAGGTAAAATAGAGAGAGGAAGCACAGGCCCTAACTAGGTCCCACAGTGAATAGAATCCTGGGCCTGAATTCAGGAAGAGTTGAGTTCAAATGTGGCCTCAAATACTGTGAGACTCTAGATAAATTACTTAACCCTTATTTGTCTTAGTTTTCTCAACTATAAAATTGGGATAATAAAATCACCTACTTCAGAATTATTTTAAGGAAAGATTGAGATAATATTTGTAACACCATTAATAGTGCTAACAGAATGGACACTTAGTAAAATTTTGCTAGAATAGTAAAGTAGCACCAGATTTCAAATAGCCTTGAATGTCAAGCACAGGAATATGGATTTTCCTTGGCCGTCAACTGGTAACAGAATGGTGTGGTAGAAGTATGATGAATTTGGAGTCACATGACAGCAGCTAATAATTATAGCAAACATGGATCACTTTAAGGTTTGCAAAGCATATTCCATGTTGTCTCATTTGGTTTTCACAACAACCCCATGAGGTAGATATTATTATCTCCACTTTATAGATTGTAAAGGGGCTGAAACTCTTAAGTTAATGCACTGAAGTCAGACAACCAAGCACTTGAGGCTAATTACCAATTGCACAATACTCTATAAGCATATGCTTGGAAAATGGCCCTTCCCACTATTCTGTGCTGGCTGGATAATTGGTGTATACAGAGAATTGTAGGAGACACTGGGGGTGGAGTAAGACTAGCCAGAGTCATTTCTGGGTGGGAAATGAAGAGGAGAGGTCATGGAGATACTGCATTCATCCAATTCACTCCTACCCCTAAAGACCAAGAATAAAGACCAAGGACTTTTGCTTATCCTGACTTCCGCTGATTCTAAGGTATCCAGGGTGCTAACTCTGGTGCCCAACATGTAGACCAAGGACCCTAATTTCACTCAAGAAGTCCCCAGTGACCAGGAAATAGGGTGAGTATTTTAATAGACAAGCAAGGAACTTACTTTGTTAAGGGCTAAAATAGTAACCTTTTCTAGCTGAAATGGGGCAGATATTAGGAAAAGATTCTCCCCCATCCCCAGCTCCACCCCCACCCCTGCCCTAGGGGGCATTATAGAAAGCATACTAAGTTGATCAAGGGACAAGGCTTAATTATAACTTGGTTGCAGATCACTAAACTCTTGGGTGCATTAGAACACAGGTCCCCTTGGTTCTTAAAGGAAGAAGATATAGGGACAGATAATAGGAAACTAGTAGGAGATCAACTATGTGAATAATACAATGATAAAGGTCCTAGGTTCAATTTCCAAGGAAACATTCTATATATACAATATAATTAAAGAATCCTGCAAGTTATAGAAAAAAGAAAAAAAAATTAAGAACAGCCAAATGAGGAAGTGTGAGGAAAAAGAAGAAGACAATGAACAGATTAATAGCAATATCACTAGAGAGCATGTAGAGTTAAGTGAGGATGAAGGATGTGGTGATTCTCACTTTGACCAGACAGCTTCAACCCTGCCTAAACCAGAACTGGTTCTTGACATGCCCCCATCAACTCCTCCTTCCAGGATGGAGGGAGGAGGAGTAGTGGGAGGGGCAGTGATACCACCAGCACCTCCATCCCCAGCAATCACTCCCTCCTATGACTAGATTGCAAAAGGCACTATTTAAAGCCATGGAAGAAGGGCAAGATTTAGCTGATTTGAAAATAGGAATGTATCCTGTAATTCAACAGTTTAACTCTTCAGGTCAAGAAAGTAGAAGATATACTCCTTTTGATATAGAAATCCTCAAAGACCTGAAAAAGGCTTGCACTCTTTATGGGGCTACATCAGTTTATGTTAAGATGTTATTACATTACATGTGAATTCTACCAAACATTTAAAGAACAACTAACTCCAATGCTATATAAACTATTTGAAAAAATAGGGATTGAAGGAGTCCTACCAAATTCCTTTTATGACACAGTCATGGGACTGATACCTAAACCAGGTAAGCTGAAAACAGAAAGAAAATTATAGACCAATCTCCCTAATGAATATTGATGCTAAAAGCTTAAATAAAATGTTAGCAAAAAGACTACAGAAAATCATCCCCAGGATAATACACTATGACCAAGTGGGATTTATACCAGGAAAGCAGGGATGGTTCAATATTAGGAAAACTATTAGCATAATCAACTATATCAATAACCAAATTAACAAAAACCATATGATCATCTCAATAGATGCAGAAAAAACATTTGATAAAATCCAACATCCATTCCTACTAAAAACACTTGAGAGTATAAGAATAAATGGACTATTCCTTAAAATAATAAGGAGCATATATTTAAAACTGTCAGTAAAGATCATATGTAATGGCAATAAACTGGAACCTTTCCCAGTAAGATCAAGAGTGAAACAAGATTGCCCACTATCACCATTACTATTCAATATTGTACTAGAAACGCTAGCCTCAGCAATAAGAGCTGAGAGATTCAAGGAATTAGAGTAGCTAATGAGGAAATCAAACTATCACTCTTTGCAGATGATATGATGGTATACTTAGAGAACCCCAAAGACTCTGCTAAAAAGCTATTAGAAATAATTCAGAACTTTAGCAAAGTTGCAGGATACAAAATAAATCCACATAAATCCTCAGCATTTTTATACATCACCAATAAATTGCAACAGCAAGAGATACAAAGAGAAATTCCATTCAAAATAACAGTCGATAGTATAAAATATTTGGGAATATATCTACCAAAGGAAAGTCAGGAATTATATGAGCAAAATTACAAAACACTTCCCACAAAAATAAAGTCATATTTAAATAATTGGAAAGACATTAAGTGCTCTTGGATAGGCCGAGCAAATATAATTAAGATGACAATACTCCCTAAACTAATCTATTTATTTAGAGTGCTATACCAATCAGACTCCCAAGAAACTATTTTAATGACCTAGAAAAAATAACAACAAAATTCATATGGAAGAACAAAAGGTCGAGAATTTCAAGGGAAGTAATGAAAAAAAAAAAATCAAATGAAGGTGGCCTAGCTGTACCTGATCTAGAACTATATTATAAAGCAGCAGTCACCAAAACCATTTGGTATTGGCTAAGAAATAGACTAGTTGATCAGTGGAATAGGTTAGGTTCACAGGACAAGATAGTGAATAAAAATAGTAATCTAGTATTTCACAAACCCAAAGATCCCAACTTTTGGGATCAGAATTCATTATTTGACAAAAACTGCTGGGAAAACTGAAATTAGTATGGCAGAAAGCAGGCATGGACCCACATTTAACACCACATACTAAGATAAGATCAAAATGGGTCTATAATTTAGGCATAAAGAACGAGATCATAAATAAATTAAAGGAACATAGGATAGTTTACCTCTCAGACTTGTAGAGGAGGAAGAAATTTGTGACCAAAGGAGAACTAGAGATCATTATTGATCACAAAGTAGAAAATTTTGATTACACCAAATTAAGAAGCTTTTGTACAAACAAAACTAATGCAAACAAGATTAGAAGGGAAGTAACAAATTGGGAAAACATTTTTACAGTTAAAGGTTCTGATAAAGGCCTCATCTCCAAAATATACAGAGAATTGACTTTAATTTATAAGAAATCAAGCCATTCTCAAATTGATAAATGGTCAAAGGATATGAACAGACAATTTTCAGATGATGAAATTGAAACTATTTCCACTCATATGAAAGAGTGTTCCAAATCACTATTGCTCAGAGAAATGCAAATTAAGACAACTCTGAGATATTACTACACACCTGTCAGATTGGCTAAGATGACAGGAACAAATAATGATGAATGTTGGAGGGGATGTGGAAAAACTGGGACACTAATACATTGTTGGTGGAATTGTGAAAGAATCTGGCCATTCTGGAGAGCAATTTGGAACTATGCCCAACAAGTTATCAAACTGTGCATACCCTTTGATCCAGCATTGCTACTACTGGGCTTATATCCCAAGGAAATACTAAAGAAGGGAAAGGGATCTGTATGTGCCAAAATGTTTGTGACAGCCCTTTTTGTAGTGGCTAGAAACTGGAAAATGAATGGATGCCCATCAATTGGAGAATGGTTGGGTAATTATGGTATATGAATGTTATGGAATATTATTGTTCTGTAAGAAATGACCAACAGGAGAAATACAGAGAGGCTTGGAGAGACTTACATCAACTGATGCTGAGTGAAACGAGCAGAACTAGGAGATCATTATACACTTCAACAATGCTACTGTATGAGAATGTATTCTGATGGAAGTGGATATCTTCAACATAGAGAAGAGCTAATCCAATTCCAATTGATCAATGATGGACAGAATCAGCTCCACCCAGAAAAGGAACACTGGGAAATGAGTGTAAACAGTTAGCATTTTTTGTTTTTCTTCCCAGATTATTTTTACCTTCCAAATCCAATTCTTCCTTTGCAACAACAACAACAAAATTCAGTTCTACATATATATATATATATTATACCTAGGATATACTATAACATATTTAATATGCATGGGAATGCCTGCCATCTAGGGGAGGGGGTAGAGGGAAGGAGGGGAAAAAATCGGAACAGAAGGGAGTATATGGGATAATGTTGTAAAAAATTACCTATGCATATGTACTGTCAAAAAAAAGTTATAATTATAAAATTAATTTTTAAATGATTTAAAAAGATGTTATTACAGAATTTGCCTTATGAAGTCTTAACCCCTAGGGAATGGAAATCTATAGCAAGGACATGCTTAGAACCTGGACAAAACTTGTGGCTTTCTGAATATAGTGAGCTCTGTAGGATACAAGCCCAACAAAATAGTCATAGTGGAGTTAATCCTCCAATCACCTATGAACAACTAACAGGTGTAGGTTCTTATACAGACAATTTATCCTAGATTAATTACCCCATACCAGCATATGAGCAAAATGCTGCTGCTGCTATCAAAGCATGGGCTTTTCTCCCAGATTAAAACGACAAGGGTGAAGCCTTCACAAAAATTGCACAAGGGCCAAATGAACCCTTTGCTGATTTTGTGGGACGTTTGCAGACAGCTGTCATACAAACTAAAGGTGAAAATGCAGTAACAGAAATTATGATAAGGCAACTTGCTAAAGAAAATGCTAATGAGGTATGTAGAAGAATTATATTAGGATTGCATAAGGATGCTCCTTTAGAGGAGATCATAAGATGCTGTGCCACAGTAGGCACAAATAACTTTTAAAGCCAGGCTATAATGCAGACTTCTCAAGATCTGAACATGGGAAGACAGGGTCCCTTTTGGCAAGGGACTTCCAGAGAAACTTGTCAATGCTTTAATGTGATAAAGTAGGGCATCTGAAAGCTCAATGTTAGCATAGAGACAGAGTAAGAAAACAGGGTGGGAGAACAAGACCTAATACCCTATGTCCAAATTGCAACAGAGGCTTCCATTGGGCATCAAAATGTAGATTGATTTAGGTAAATGGGATGAGGGGCCCAGCCCCTGGGCCCAAGGCAAAAAATACTTGGGGCATGATGATAGCTAATGCTACACCCAGAGAGCCTTTAAAAGTTCAATACCCAGACATGACCAATCAGCCAGGAAGCAATCTAATGGGAGAAAGGGATTACACAATCAATCAGCCAAGAAGCAACCTGATGGGAGAAAGAATTACAATTGGGGAGAATAGAATTGTATACAGCTGGGAACACTGAGATACCCCCTGGAGAGGTGAAATCTGTTCCTCTCCAGCCTATGGATCCCTTGCCTCAAGGCACAGTAGGCTTGACCATTTCACCTCCTGAGAGTACAGTATCCATCCATACACTGATGTGGGAAACTGGGGAATGTGTAGCTAATAACCCAGTCACTAACACAGGCAGACAATGTGTGACTTATGAAGTAGTAGCATCAGGTTTACTGATACAGACTCCTAATAAGCAATCTGGTGATAGTCGCCCAAATTCTGATTCCAAGCAACAAAATCCAGGAATATATTGGACAGCAGCTGTGATAGCTGATCAACCTATGCTCACTATCTATTTAAATGGCATACCATTAGAAGGACTGGTAGACACTGGTGCAGAGCATACAGTTATTAGAGGTGCCAACTGGTTCAATCACTGGCCAAAGATAAGGCAGACACCTACATGTCTGGGGTAGGAGGAGCAATAGCAGGAGAAGTTAGTGCTAGGCCTTTGAGATGGATATTTGAAGGTGAAACAGGAGTTTTTACTCCTTTTATAGTTGAAAAAAATCTCCATCAATCTGGGGAAGAGACATTTTACAGCAGATAGGATTACAAATAAGCACTTTGGCTTTTTAGGCAGGGCTGCTGTTGAAGGCCTGCCAACACTTTCACCTATTCCTATCCAATGGAAAACTGTTACACCAGTGTGGATAGAACAGTGGCCATCAATTGGAGAATGGTTGGGTAAATTATGTTATATGAAGGCTATGGAATATTATTGCGCTGTAAGAAATGACCAGCAGGATGAATTCAGAAAGGCCTGGAGAGACTTGCATGAACTGATGCTGAGTGAAATGAGCAGAACCAGATCACTATACACTTCAGCAACAATACTGTATGAAGATGTATTCTGATGGAAGTGGATATCTTCAACATAAAGAAGATCCAACTCACTTCCAGCTGATCAATGATGGACAGAAACAACTACACCCAGAGAAGGAACACTGGGAATTGAATGTAAAATATTAGCACTACTGTCTATCTACCCAGGTTACTTATACCTTCGGAATCCAATACTTAACTTGCAACAAGAAAATTGGATTTACACACATATATTGTATCTAGGTTATACTGTAACACATGTAAAATGTATGGGATTGCCTGTCATCTAGGGGAGGGAGTAGAGGGAGGGAGAGGAAAATTTGGAAAAATGAATACAAGGGATAATGTTATAAAAAAAATTACTCATGCATATATACTGTCAAAAAATTTATAATCATAAAATTAATAAAAAAATAAAAATTAAAAAAAATACTCACATAACAGGAAGACTAGCTAAATGGTAATATATACCAGGGTAATCTTTTGGGAGAGTAAATGGTTTTATAAAACTTTGGTAAAACTGTGATATAAATAATGAGAGAAGTATATAAAATTCTTTATAAATCCTAAAATGCCATGTAAATGTGACATTTTAAAATCTAATAATAATAAAAGTTTATATTTATGTAGGAAAAAAAAGGAATCATTGGATTTTCTGAGACATGATAAGATTGTAGGACTTGAAAACCCTCAGGAATCATTGGATTCTCTGAGACATGATAAGATTGTTGTAGGACCTCAAAACCCTCAGGAATCATTGGATTCTCTGAGATATGATAAGATTGTTATAGAACCTCAAAACCCTCAGGAATCATTGGATTCTCTGAAACATGATAAGACTGTTGTAGGACTTGAAAACCCTTAGGAATCATTGGATTTCCTGAGAAATGATAAGACTGTTGCAGGACTTCAAAATCTGCTAGAATCATTGATTCCTTAACACATAAAAAGAATGTTGCAGACTTCAAAACATTGTGGGTATCATTGGATTCCCTGGCATATGAAGCAATGGACAATAGATTGGTTTTGGACTATCTCTTGGCTGCTGAAGGAGGTGTATGTGTGATTGTTATTTGCATACCCTCCTTCTAGGACTTCTGGAAATCTTTAAAATACCATGTTGATTTATATTGTTTGTTATATCACTACTTGCATGTACACTTCATGTTTGTTACACTACATTGAACCTGCACTGGCTGTGGGGAAAGTCACCACAATAATGCCTATGCATTATTGCTTGTGTAATATCTCCCATGCTGGTGGGTTTGTGCATACCTGTTTCTAATAAGGCCCTTCAGCCCAGAAACCCGCTAGCAATCCCCATTTCCCTTTGTTGCTTTTCATCTCCCTTCTTGAGATGTCAGGGTGGATGTGATCACCTTCTTTTCAGTGTTTTCACCTCCTTTCCTGAGAAGTCAGGGAGGGCATGATCACCTCCTTTTTGGGGTTCTCACCTCCCTGAGAAGTCAGGGATGGTGTGCCCACCTGTGTTCTAAAACAAAAGAAAGCGGGAGATTTAAAGGGCGTTAACTCTTTTTTTTTTAATTTTTATTTTATTTTATAATTATAACATTTTTTGACAGTACATATGCATGGGTAATTTTTTACAACATTATCCCTTGCACTTACTTCTATTCAGATTTTTCCCCTTCCTCCCCCAACCCCCTCCCCCAGATGGCAAGCAGTCTTATATATGTTAAATATATTACAGTATATTCTAGATACAATATATGTGTGTAGAACCGAATTTTTTGTTGCACAGGAAGAATTGGATTCAGAAGGTAAAAATAACAGTTTACATTCATTTCCCAGTGTTCCTTTTCTGGATGTAGCTGGTTCTGTCCATCATTAATCAATTGGAATTGGATTAGCTCTTCTCTATGTTGAAGAAATCCACTTCCATCAGCATACATCCTCGTACAGTATCATTGTTGAAGTGTATAATGATCTTCTGGTTCTGCTCGTTTCACTCAGCATCAGTTGATGTAAGTCTCTCCAAGCCTCTCTGTATTTCTCCTGTTGGTCATTTCTTATAGAACAATAATATTCCATAACATTCATATACCATAATTTACCCAACCATTCTCCAATTGATGGACATCCATTCATCTTCCAGCTTCTAGCCACTATGAAAAGGGCTGCCACAAACATTTTGGCACATACAGGTCCTAAAGGGCGTTAACTCTTGAGTTAATGCAGTGAGGTTGGACAACCAAGCACTTAAGGCTAATTACAGATTGGACAATACTTTGTTAGCATATGCTTGGAAAATGGCCTGCCCCTCTATTCTGTGCTTGTTAGATCTTTTGGTTTATATAGAGAATTGTGGGAAGAATTAGGGGGTGGAGTAAGACAAGCCAGAGTCACTTCTGGGTGGGAGATGAAGAGGAGAGGTCATGGAGATACTGCATCCATCCAATTCACTCCTATCCCTAAAGACCATAAAAGATGGGGCAGCTAGGTGGCTCAGTGGATAGAGCACCAGCCTTGAATTCAGGAGGACCCAAGTTCAAATCTAGTCTCACTTAACACTTAACACTTCCTAGTTGTGTGACCCTGGGCAAGTCACTTAACCCCCCCCCCAAAAAAAAAAACATAAAAGATCATAAAGACTTTGGCTTATCCTGACTCTGGCTGATTCTAAAGTATCCAGGGTGCTAATTCGATCTTCACAATAGATAAAAAACGAGGCATATAGAGTTAAAATGATACTCCCCAGATTCCAATGTTTGAGACAGGATTTAAAAGCAGGTCTTTTTGACTTTAAGTCTAGCATTAACTAGTTGTACTAGTTAAAGATCCCAACTCAGCTAACCTAAGTGACAAGGAGAAGGATAGTGCCCTGTACAATAAAAGAGGAAAGGAGTGGGGATGGGGGGAAGAGAGAAATAACGCATTCCATATTGGATGTGTTAAGTTTAAGATGTCTACAGGATATCTAGTCTAGCTAGTTGGTGATGTGAGACTGGATGTCAGACGAGAGATTGGGGCTGGATAAATAGATCCAAAAATCAGCAGTATAGTGATCATTGAATCCATGGGAGCTAATGAGGTCACCAAGTGAAGTGATATAGAGGGAGAAGAGAAGAGACACTAAGACAAAGCCTTGGGGTACCTCCACAGTTAATGGGCATGACCTAAATGAAGATCCAGAAAAAGATCCTGAAGAAATAGGTAGGAGGAAAAGCATGAAAACTTAAAGAGAAGAATGTCCAGGAGAAGAGAGTAGCTAACAGAGGTTTAAAAAAAAAAGCATAGAATTGAGAAAAGACCCTTAGATTTGGCAAGGAACATGTCCTTAGCAACTTAAGAAAAAAGGCCATTTAAATCAAATGAGAAGGTCAGAAGTTGTTGGGTTCTTACTAAGTGCTAATGAGATAATGAGATATTAGGTTCTTACTAAGTGCTAAGTCGGTACTTAACAATTCTCTAGTTCTGGTCTTTACTAGGAGTTCAACCCCTTTGAATTCCTGGGGAGGAGCTTGCATGCTTAGGAGGAGTAAGTTCATTGGTTGAAATAATTTTTCCCAGAAGCCTTTGCATTATCCCACGCCCATTCTCTGGGAGAATAAAAGAGGGCAGCACTCGAAAGATAGAGAGTCTTGTTTGGACCAGACTTGAGGCGGCTCTCTGGAGGAAGAAGTCTCTCCTCTAGACCAGAGAGAGATCGGCAGTTTCTGGAGACAAAAGCACATTACATATTGGCGCCCAACATGGGGCAAGGGCTCTTGCTTATCCTGACAAGGACTTATTCTGAGCCCTTCAGAGGAGCTAGTCCAGACCTTTGCATTTAAGGACTTATTCTGAGCCCTTCAGAGGAGCTAGACTGGACCATTGCAATTTGGCGCCCAAACAGGGACAGACACAATCCTGATTCCAGTGGAAAAACCTCCGATTCAGATTCCAGTGGAAAAGACTTTCTGACACAGAAATAACCGTGAGTAACAAGGAAACTTTGTTAAAGATTAAGTGAGTGTTCTAATAGACAAATAAGGAACTTAACTTGTTAAGGGCTAAACCAGCAATCTCTTATAGCTGAAACGGGGCAGATGTTAACTAAAGACAATCCTTCAACCTCAACCGACTCAGCTCCAGCCCCAGCGGCAGCCTCAGCTCTACCCCCAATCAAGAGTGGTACTATAGAGAATATAATTAAGATAATTGAGGAGCAGAGTTGTAACCTGGGTACAGATTGCTAAATTCTTGGCTGCATTAAGACTCACGTTTCCTTGGTTCTTAGAGGAAGAAAAGATAGCTGTAGATAACTGGGAGCTAGTGGGATTTGAAATGAGAGAATTTCACACAAAAATGGGCCTCGTTCAATTTCTGCAGAGGTATTTTATATCTACAACATAGTTCAATTAGCCTTAAACTATTGAGCAAGTTGTAGGAGAAGGAAAAGTTTTAAAAATGAACAGAGGGAGTGTGAGGAAAAAAAGGAAAGATCAAGATCTTGCCCAAGAGCAAAGGAATTTAAATGAGGAATTAGGGTGTGATGACTCTGATTCTCTTGAAGAAGCTTTAACCCCCCCTAGAGAGCAGATTATTGACGGGCCCACATCAACTCCACCTTCAGAGGTGGAGGAAGAAGGAGGAGGGGAAGAGGTAGAAACACAAACAGAATTGCCTGTGAAGAAGCCTAAGCCTATGACAAGATTAGAAAAAGCATTGGTTAAAGCTAAAAGAGAAGGACAGGATATAAGTGATTTTATACATGCACATCCTGTGATTGAAGATATTGACTCTGTAGGTCAAAAAAGGAGAAGATATGCACCTTTAGATTTGAATAAGATTAAAGATTTGAAAAAAGGTTGTAACCTTTATGGGGCTACATCAGCTTATGTTAAAATGTTACTAGATGGTTTGTCTTATGAAGTCCTAACCTCAAATGATTGGAAATCCATAGCAAGGACATGTCTAGAACCTGGACAAAATTTGTTATGGCTTGAGGAGTTTCATGAATTATGTAAAATCCAAGTCAGATGCAATTTGGAAATAGGGGTTAACACACAATTCACTTTTGAGCACTTAGCTGGTGAAGGTCGGTATGGAGAGAATTCAGAACAGATTAATTATACCATGACAATATATGAGCAAATTGCTAAGGCTGCAATAAAAGCTTGGAGTGTCCTCCCTGGACAGAAAGATCAGGGAGAGGATTTCACTAAAGTAGAGCAAGGTCCCAATGAACCTTTTGCAGATTTTGTGGGACATTTGCAAACTGCTGTCAAAAGAACTATTGGAGAAAATGCAACTACAGAAATAATGACCAGACATCTGGCTAAGGAAAATGCCAATGAAATTTGCAAAAAAAAATTATATGGGGATTAGACAAAGATGCTCCTTTAGAGGAGATCATAAGACGATGTGCCACAGTGGGAACAAATGCTTTTTACACCCGGACTATTATGAATATGGAAAGACAGGGTCCTCCTGGCAAGGGACTTCGAGAGAAACTCGGCGATGTTTCCAATGTGGAAAAATTGGGCATCTAAGAGCTCAGTGTAAATATGGAGATAGAGTAAGAAGACATGGTGAGAAAAGACCTAAAACTCCATGTCTAAAATGTCACTAACACAGGTAGACAAAGTGTGATTTATCAACCAGGAGAAGTAGTAGCATCAGGCTTATTGTTATGTACCCCTAATAAGCAACCTGGTGATAGTCGCCTAGATTCTGACTCCAATGAACAAAATCCAGGAATATATTGGACAGCAGCTATGACAGCTGACTGACCTATGCTTACTATTTATATAAATGGAATACCATTTGAAGGATTGGTAGACACTGGTGCAGAGCATACAGTTATTAGAGGTGCGAATTGGCCCAGTCACTGGCCAAAGATTAAGGCAGACACCTACATGTCTGGGGTAGGAGGAGCAATAGCAGCAGAAGTTCGTGCTAGGCCTTTGAGATGGATATTTGAAGGTGAAACAGGAGTTTTTACTCCTTTTATACTTGAAAAAATCTCCATCAATCTGTGGGGAAGAGACATTTTACAGCAGATAGGATTACAAATAAGCACTTTGGCTTTTTAGGCAGGGCTACTGTTGAAGGCCTACCTGCACTTTCACCGGTTCCTATTCAGTGGAAGACTGATTCACCATGTGGGTAGAACAGTGGCCCTTAAGAAGTGATAAAATTCAGGCCTTATTAGACATAGTGAACGAACAACTTGACCAAGGACACTTGTGGCCTTTTCTAAGTCCTTGGAATTCCCCAGTATTTGTGATGAAAAAGAAATCTGGAAAATGGAGGATGTTAACTGATCTAAGAAGAGTAAATGAACAGATGGAAACTATGGGAACTCTTCAGTCTGGACTTCCATCTCCTACTCAGTTGCCTAGAGAATGGCCTCTTTGGGTTATAGACATTAAGGATTGTTTCTATTCTATCCCTCTAGATAAGGAGGATATGAAAAGATTAGATTTTTCAGTGCCTAGTGTTAATTTGGCTGAGCCTTATAAAAGATATGAATGGACAGTTTTGCCACAGGGAATGAAAAACAGCCCAACTATGTGCCAAATGTATGTTGCTGCTGCTCTTGCTCCAGTAAGAAAAGCCTTTCCGAAAGCAATATTGTTACATTATATGGATGATGTTTTGGGATGTGTACCTGAGGAACAAATGTTAGAAGCATGTCTACAAAAGACCATGGAAATACTAAAATACTACAAACTGCATATAGCTACAGAAAAAATTCAAAGACATGCTCCTTTTCAATATTTAGGATATGAAGTATATCCTAAGACACTCATGGTACAAAAGCTTTCTTTAAGAACAGAGAAGTTGAACCTTAAATGATTTCCAAAAATTAATAGAAAATATCCAATGGATGCATCCAGTGTTCGGCTTAACTACCAATCAACTGCAACCTCTATATGACATTTTAAGGGGAGATAGTGCTTTAAATTCACCATGCCAGCTTACAAAAGAAGCACAAGAAGCTTTGAGAGAAGTTGAACTGATTTTATCCAATGTGGTTGAAAGAGTCACTCAAAAACCCTTGGAAATATCAGTTTTTGCTACAAAAGAGGCACCTACAGAAGTCCTTCATCAAGGAGACAGTGTGATTGAGTGGGTGAACCTCCCAGCACAACCAGAACAAAGCCTTACTCCTTACCCAGTGCTTGTGGCTAGAATTTTATTAAAGGCTATTAAGAGTAATACAATTATCTGGAATAAGTCCTGAAAAAATATACACATTCTATACTAATGCACAAATTAATGTATGCTGTGAGACCATGCAAGAATGGCAAATTTTATTAGCCATGGCTCCAAATTTTGCACATGGGTCTCCATTAAAGATAACCAGACTATTACATAATTGGCAATGGATTCTTGAAGAAAAGGTTTCTAAAGTTCCTCTTAAAGGACCAACTATCTTTACAGATGCATCCAAACATAATATTTGCACTGTATTCTCTTGTGACTTAACTATAAAGAGAGTAGTCAGAACTCCTTTTCAGTCCACTCAGCAGAATGAATTATATGCAATCTTATTATCCAGGAGATATAAATATAATTACTGATTCAGCCTATTCAGTATATGTAGTACAAAGAATTGCCACAGCCCAAATAAAATTTGCAGCCTCTAATACATATCAGTTCTTTAAGGAACTTCAAGAGCAAGTGAGAAAACATCCAGGCAAGATTTATATCTTGCATGTCCACTCACATAGTGGACTTCCAGGTCCTATCTTTGATGGAAATTCAAAGGCAGATAGCCTTCTAACCATGTTAGCCAGTACTCCTTTATTTCAGGAAGCACAAGAATCTCATTCTAAATATCATCAGGCTGCTCGAGCTTTACATTTACAATTTGGAATAACAAGAGAGGAAGCTAGGAGCATAGTAAAAAGCTGTACAGCTTGTCTTCCATTCCACGCTCCTACATTCCTTCCAGGGAATAATCCTCATGGTTTGAAACCCAATGAAATCTGGCAAATGGATGTGACCCATTATAAATATTTTGGTCCTCTGTCTTTCATCCACATGGTAGTAGATATCTTTTCAGGATTCACTTTTGCAGTGCCAACAGCAAAAGAGACAGCTCGAGTGGTCACTGAATTCCTTATCCAAGCATTTGCAATTATGGGTGTGCCACAAGAAATAAAAACAGATAATGGACCTGCATATAGTTCTAAACATTTTGCACACTTTTGTGCGCAGTATAAGATTTTATACACTACTGGAATACCTTTTAATCCGCAAGGTCAGGCAATAGTAGAGAGAAGAAACAGAGACATTAAGACACTCCTCCAAAAACAAAAGAAAGGGGGAGCCACAAGTAACCCTAGAGAACTTCTAAATTTAGTTCTCTATACCATTAATTTTCTAATTTTTGACAAAGATGCACTGGCTCTGGCAGACAGGTTTTATAACCCACCAGAAGGGCAGTGTCCAGTGCGAGCAGCTCTACTGTCCTTAGATAATCGCCAGGTGATGTGGAGAGACCCAGAAAGTGGTGAATGGAAGAGACCAGATAAATTAGCTGCCTGGGGGAGAGGGTTTGCTCGTATTTCTTCAGATGGAGAAGGAATCAGATGGGTGCCAATGAGTCGTATTCGCCTTGTCCATTGGAGAGAGACAGAAAAAGAGAAAGACCTCAAAACAAAGGATAAAATCTAAGAAACATCTGACACTGAAAGAGCATGGCTAATAAGAAAACTGTTAAAGAACTTTAAAACCAGCAAGAATCATTGGACTTCCTAACACAAGATGAGACTAATGGACAATGGACTTATGGACATTTATAAATTTTCAATTTATGATTATTTGATCATGTTATTTGTTACATACTTCTAGCATGTGTTATGTTACTATGTTACTATGTATTTATGTAATCTATGTAATTATGTGTAATGCCTCCTATACTGATGGATTTATGTTTCAAGGTCATGACCACCCTATGTTCTAAATCAAAAGAAAGGGGGAGATGTTAGGTTCTTACTAAGTGCTAATGAGATAATGAGATATTAGGTTCTTACTAAGTGCTAAGTCAGTACTTAACAATTCTCTAGTTCTGGTCTTTACTAGGAGTTCAACCCCTTTGAATTCCTGGGGAGGAGCTTGCATGCTTAGGAGGAGCAAGTTCATTGGTTGAAATAATTTTTTTCCCAGAAGCCCTTGCATTATCCCACGCCCATGAAAGATAGAGAGTCTTGTTTGGACCAGACTTGAGGCGGCTCTCTGGAGGAAGAAGTCTCTCCTCTAGACCAGAGAGAGATCGGCAGTTTCTGAAGACAACAGCACATTACAAGAAGTCAGACTGAAGAGGATTTGTTTAGAAGAGAGAGGAGAGAAAGTAAAGAAATTGATTATCAATTTTATCAGCCACAAAAGGGAAAAGAGATATAGAATGATAACTAGAAGGGATGGTTAGGTCAAGAGAATGTTTTATTTTTAAAGCCTAGCTTATTGGACTGTGATTCCTGACCCTAAATGGGGTCTTATAACTGAATGTGGTGGCTGTGAAATTGTAATCAGTAAATGTTTGATTTGTATACTTATTTTACATATCTATATACCTGGGGTCACAAAAAAAATTCTCAGGTGAGATGGGGTCACAAGTGGAAAAAGTTTTAAGAAGTTCTTTTTTAAGGTTTTAAGAGGCACAGGACTGTTTGTAAGCAGCATGGAAACAGCTAATAGATTTTCCATGTTCTACCTTCTTGGATACCCTAGTATTACAGAGAAATGTTAGAAAAAAATACCATTTTAATTTTGGTTTAGAGTTTAATTGAACAATCACTTTTTCTGTGTTTTTCCTCTAAGAGCCAGGCCAATTTCTTTAAGATAATTTTTGAATGTTTAATATTTATGTACTGGTGTCCATTTTATTCCTATCTCTTTGAAAATATGGGCATAATATATGCCCAAAAAGTTATCAAACTGTGCATACCCTTTGACCCAGCAGCGCTACTACTGGGCTTATATCCCAAAGAAATACTAAAGAGCAGAAAGAGACATATATGTGCCAAAATGTTTGTGGCAGCTCTTTTTGTAGTAGCTAGAAACTGGAAGATGAATGGATGTCCATCGGTTGGAGAATGGTTGGGTAAATTATGGTATATGAAGGTTATGGAATATTATTGCTCTGTAAGAAATGACCAGCAGGAGGAATACAGAGAGGCCCGGAGAGACTTAAATCAACTGATGCTGAGTGAAATGAGCAGAACCAGAAGATCACTGTACACTTCAACAACAATACTGTATGAGGATGTATTCTGATGGAAGTGGAAATCTTCAACATAAAGAAAAACCAACTCACTTCCAGTTGATCAATGATGGACAGAGGTAGCTACACCCAGAGAAGAAACACTGGGAAGTGAATGTAAATTGTTAGCACTAATATCTGTCTGCCCAGGTTGCATGTACCTTCGGAATCTAATGTTTATTGTGTAACAAGAAAATGATATTCACACACATGTATTGTATCTAGACTATATTGTAACACATGTAAAATGTATGGTATTGCCTGTCGTCGGGGGGAGGGAATAGAGGGAGGGGAGGATAATTTGGAAAAATGAATACAAGGGATAATATTATAAAAAATATATATATAATAAAAAATTATTAAGTAAAAAAAAATATATATATATATAAGTCCTTGAAGCAGGTTCTTTTTATTTCTATTTTTAGCCATACTGGCTATCTAACATACCGGGTGTGTAGCCACTTAATAAAAACTTTCTGGTTGACAAATTTTAAAAAAAATGGGCATAATATGTACATTGTAACCTTAGAATACTGCTCCTACTAATTTGTCTGGAGCCCCACTATAGGAACTTATCCATGATCTTTTTTTTGTTTGTTTGTTTAAGCAGCTCTGAAATGCTTTCCTTTTTTATGACATGAATCCAGACAACATATTCAGGATCTTTATGGATTCAAGGATACAATAATAGATCCCAGAGATTTAATCTCTTTGAGTCTACTTGCTTCTTTGGGATTTTTCTTTTAAAAAATGTTTTTATTGTTATCTTTTGAAAATTTGTTTCATTCTTCATATGCATATTCTCAGCATCTGGTATGTAATAGATGCTTAATAACTACATGTTTATTGATTGATTCTCTTTGGATGATTCAAGCAAAGGATGTATAAATACTTGGTTAGTGTGCCTTTGAAAAAGATTCTTTTTCCAATCTAAGTTGGATTGGATCCCTTCCCATTCTGAGATTCTGTGATCTCTAGGATTCTATTATACTTCAGTGTATTTAAGGTCTCATCAGTATTGGTGTTTCCTCCATTGGTACAAAGAGTAACCCATCCATGCCTTATCATCCTTTGCCATTCTTATTCTTTTTCTTCCCTGCATGTTCCACTGATGACTTGTCTATTGGTTTAAAGGGCTTTCCTCTACACTTTGCCATGTTTTGTGGGTTCAAGTGGCGTACTTGAGTATTTTTATTGCCACACAAACAGCTCATCTCCTTTTTTAAACTTAATTTTATATTCTATCTCTCTCTGTCTCAGTCTCTACATTTGTCTCTTTGGGGTATCTTAGTTTAAACCAAATCTTTTATTGCTTCTTTATTGTCTTTTCCTTGTTATAATATGGGGGTGACCCTGAGTAATGAAAGGCTTTGCCAATGGAGCAGTGTTTTTACTTTGATAGGGTCATCCAATGGATTGTGGGTCTGTGATCTGAGAACCAGTTAACTTTAAAATCAGAAAAGCCTCTCACCAGAGAGCTGGCCACTGATGTTTTCAGTCATAGCAACTCATGAGGAGGATCTGTTAAGATGGGAAAATGACTATGATCTATCTGTATTGTGGAAGAAACTGAGGACAGCAAAGATCTTTTGGGATGTTGAAGTAAGCATTAATTTGAAAGCACCCCAGACAGATAGCTTTAGAGTCATCTGCCTCTTTCTTTCTATCCCAACCCTCAATGATGAGGCAATCGATCACTGAGGTCATTCACACACCCAGTCCTCCTATGAAGCTGCTCTTAACATAGTTTTATGACTTAGCACTGAATTGTCACAAGATGCTGAAGATGATCACAGGCATTGGGGAGAATCATCTAACCTAGAATCACAGCCGCAGAATTTCAACCTCCAACCTTGGAGTCCGAAGCTTAGAATCATAGAATCATAAACAATCTGAGCCAGAAGAGATCTTGGAAATTATGGTCAAACCCTTCATTTCACAGATGAAGTCAATGGGTTCTAAGGACAGGAAGGTCACACTGAAAGGGAGTGGGACTAGTAGAATTTAAAGCTCAAGTCTTCTTATTCCTTATCGTGTTTTGAGGATATTTCCATTGAACCAGCTACTTTCTTCAAAAGATCAGAGAATGGATGGGGAAGTGAGGGACTTAAGAGATTGTGGGAAGGGGCAAAAGGATTAAGCCCTATATGTCCAAGGAACACAGAACTATCCCTAGCAGTTGGGCATGATTCAAGCTATTTGGACCCTTTGCCTCCCCCCTGCCATAGTCCCAGCTTTGTACCCAGTAATAGCTAATGGGAGGGGGGGGATTCTTGGTGCTAATTAGCTGCCGATTAATCTGTTCTGAATTTGTGAAAAGATGAAATTAGTGTGAATATGCAAATCTCAGTTGTCCCTGCCTGAGAATGCGCCCAGAATTCACTGCACCTGAAAACCTGGGCTGATATCTAGGAAAGCATAATAGAGATGTACGTTAAATATTAAATTTAAAAAATTAACAGATTCCAACAGAGCCTGATTTGCATGGAAAAATTAGAGCAATTACTAAGTCTCCTTCCTGCTCCTAGAAACTATCAAAATTCTCCAGACAGGGACTGGCTAAGCTCTGTGGCAGGTGGGTATTCCCAGGACTGCCTTCAATAAAGCTGGAGTTCATTTGCATATGCTGATAAGGGTCATGGCTTTAGGTTTATCCCACTTTTTTGGAAATTTTTCTAACCTGAAAATGGGACCCTGAGGAGAAAAGAGGTCAGCAGCTCTCCATCTCTTCTGAGAGAAATGAGAATCCTATATTCCTATGGCGTTAGCATCATTTTTGTTTTCCCAGGGCCCAAGAGTGGCCCAAAAAGGCCCAAAGTGACATCCCAACAATTGCCAAGGACATATAGTTGGATGCAGCAAGAATAGAGTTTGCCGAGTCCCAAGGGCAATGAGAGGGAGGCTGGAAGGCGCACTGCACTCGGTTCATTGAGAATTCAGGATAAACTGGATTTATATTCAATTATCCAACAGCATTCCTACAGTCACATATGCACACCAACACAAAGACACATGGACACACTTATGGCAGCTTGATAGAATGGAAAGGGCAAAAGATTGGGAGTCAAAACTTAGAATGCCAGCTTTGCTACTTTTTAGCTGGCTAATGCCAGTCAAATCTCTTCCCCATTCTGGCCCTCAGTTTTCTCTTTGGAATGATGAAGGAATTGAACTAGAATCTCAGATGATCTCTCAGGTCTCTTCCAGCTCTCTAAGTCATATGATACAAAATGCATAAGTACAGGGGAAAATACACATACAAATACAAAACACACGGACATCAATGCTGGAACACGTACATGTGTACATATATGTGATACACATGCGTACATATAGCCTCAATACTCATGGGTGACATAGACACATATGAGCTTCCTCCAGTCAATGCCCTCTGACCATTAACAAAAATACCCAAGATCCATAGTGACTAGAGGGCTAGGGCATGACCCTTCTAGATATTCAGTATAGGGGAATGGTCCCCAAGATGAGGGCAGGAAATTGCAATCTTGTCACATACATACACCACTATCAGAGGAGGTTAGCACCATATTATTCCAGGACAGGAAAGTGCCCCCAGTTAGAGGAAAAAGAATACAGAGAAAAGAGCTGCTAGAAGCTTGGCTCATGGATCTGCCTTAGCTCTTTTCCCAAAGCCTCTCCCCCATCCCTTTGCTTTTTCCCTCAGGCTGTTTCTGCCTTCATTTCTGCTTTACCTCTTCAGGCACTCCCTGCCTCTCCTTCCTTCTGCCTTCTCTCTTTATTCCTCATTTTCCAATCCTCTTTTTTCTCTTTCCATCCCTATCTTTCCCTTTTTCTCCGTCCCCCCTTTGTGTTTCTCAATCTCTGTCTCCCAATTCCTCTCCATGTTTCAGAGTATCTCCTCTATGTCTTGATCGCTGCCTCCCTCTATGTCTCTAATAGCCCTCTTGCTTTCTGTATCTGTATATCTCTGTATCTGTGTGTCTGTCTGTCTATCTCTCTCTCCACATTTCCCTTGAGGATCATCCCAGCTCTATTCTCCTTTGAAAGAGCTTCCCTATCTCATAACAAAGCTGTTTTCCCCCCAACCCTCCCCCACAAGCTTCAATCTTCTTCCTCTCCCCCTCCCCACTAGAGTTTGCAGAAAATGAGAAAAGGAAAAGGAGAAAGGTGAGGAGGGAGCCTGAGCTTGGAACTAGAGAGAGAAGAAAGGGAGCCCTGTGAGGCTGCTTGGCTACAGGGAAGGGGGAGACAGAGGGAGGGGATGGGCGGCCTGACGCTCAGGGAAGCTCCGTCTGTCAGCCATGATCTAGAGAGGCAGCAGCTGCCTGAAACTGTGGAGCTGGGGAGGTAAGGGCTTGGGAGCATTCCATCACAGACACAGAAAACCAAGCTGGGACTGGGGCTGGGGAGGGGGAGGGCTTCCAGGAATGTCTCATCTCCCAGTCCACCATTCTCTTTAGGGAGCCCTTGCCCCTCTCCTTTTCCCAAGTCCTTTATTCATCCTAGAAATTCCCTGAGTCCCCTGTACTCCCCAGTTGCCATCATGTCCCTATTTCCCCTGTAATGTCCCAAATCTCCTATAATCCTTGCAAGGGTCTCCACTTCAAGATTCATGGAGTGTACTCTCATAACTGACATAAATCAGGAGCTGGGAGACAGGATAAGTATTTTGAATGGCTGAAGCCATAGAGAACCTTCTTCAGTTCTTCCCTCTCCATTCTCTCCCTCTATCCTTTGCAATGATCAGACTTACATGAGAAACCTGAGGTCTTAGAGAGACCTTTCCCATGTAGTAGTCTGGTGGAAAGAGAGAAGCAGGAGGAAGTCAGTGAAATCCCTTGACCTCGATGCCTTTCACTGTCCTCCCAACATAGGGGCCTTTGAAAAGTCTTTAGACATGAAGAATGCCAGGAAAGTTCCCTTATTACCTATTTACTATGTGACCCAAGTGACACATTTTTTCTGAGACCCAGTTTCCCCTTATCCTGCCTCAAGGTGACATGATGAGAAAGTGTTGTGATGGGGGATGGGGAGTGCAGGTTATTTCCTCCTGCATTAAGATGGTGATAGGGCCTGTAATGTGTTCTCCCCTTCAGAGCCATGCCTATGGGCACCCTGATGCCAGAGTAGTGCCTGCCTGGCACTCAACAACCATATCATGCTGGGCAGGCCAGCTGGGAGCCTATGATTCTGGGAGAATTTATTTCACATCTGCTGGGCCTGCCAAGCAGCTGACTTTTTTCATTTTTTGTTTTTTTTTGGGGGGAGGAAGAAGAGGGAATTTGGGGGAAGAAAAACCTGTCAAGTGACAATTATATCTATGAGGCTCAGTAGCAGTTATAGGGCAGGACAGCTGCTCATGGGCACCTGGGCCTTAATCATTCTTGTTCAAGCTGGTGCCAGCCTGGCCCTCCTCTCTAACCCATTCCTACCCCACCCATCCCAAAGCCTAAGGCTCCTGGCTTTCCACTGAGAAAACTGGTCTCAAGACTTCTGCCCACTGCCCCTTTTGTCTCCATGACCATGCCAGGAGCCTGAGGCAGCTCTGAGCTGGAAATCACTGGTCAGTACCCTCTCTGCCAAATAAAGCTAATGCCAGTCTGGTGATCCTGGACCCTGATCACTAGCTTCTTCCCTATGCTCAAAGTCAAGATCCAGGGACAGTTCTGTTTTTCCCTGATCACTGTTCCCCATTTCACCTAATCTTAAGGAGCGATCCTTCCCATTATTTCCATCTCCCTGAAGGGGATTTCCATAGTTGACTCTTACTTCACTTGCCCACTTGAGCCAATCGGCCCCTGCTTCTATAGCTATTTCTTCCATCCCCACCACTAGGATTGTTCCTTAGGTCAGGCTAGGGTATTTGAGGATAAGGGCATCACTGGGAGCCAGAACTCCTGGAAGTGGAAGGTCTGGATTTCAGATTGGGGATAGGTGAGACATCCTTAAAGGAACAGTCTCTAGTCTCCAGCTCCTCTTCAAACAGCCCTTTGGGAGATGCAGAAAAGGCCCAGAATCACAGAGTAATGTGTCTAGGCAAATAGGATATGGGTCAAATATGTCAATGTGCCAAAGAGATGAGGAAACATAAATTCTTTGGCCTCCAAAAAGTGCTTTCTTCCCAAATCAAGTGCAGTCTCTCTTCTCTTCCCAGAATGTGTCTGTACTGATGATCCTCCACTTCTGTGTTAGATATTCCCTCCTCTTTTCCCAGCTGCCTGGATGTCTATTTGAAAAACAAAAACAAAAACACAATTGGATTCTTGATAGGAACCATGAAGGCTTCAAGTGAAAGCTGGTGTTTCAGATAGGAGGACCGGCCAGAAAGCCATTTCACAGATAGGGATAATTGAGGTTTAGAGAAAGGAGGTGATCTGACAGATAACCATAGGGAAAGTAGTCTAACCAGAACTAGAAGCCAAGAGTTCAATCTAAGGATTTTGATGAGGAGAAGACCAGAATGGAGATAATCAGAGTGACTCCTGAAGTCAGACTACAAGTCAAAACTTACCAGCCTCACTTTGTATTCAAGCTTGGGCAAGTCCCTCACTGAGTCTCACTGGGTCATCTTCTACTTCCAAGCCTGGAGCAATTGCTGCTTCCTTCTCCCTACTATCCTTCCTTCCTCCCTCCTCCTCTCTTCAGTACAAGTCAAAAAAGGCCATCAACCAAACTTTTAGCCCAGTGGTCCTGGGAGAGGGAAAGGAGGTCAATGATGGTTTCTTCCCATAGAGGGAACCCTCTGGTAAACTTGACCCCTGGCCATGAAGGACCCATTCATAGCTAGTGGTAGATGCTTGACTAGAGAAAATGAGAGAAAGGGGACACCTTTGCTCCCACCTCCTAGCTGGATGGGGGAGGAGGGCCATTGTTCTAAGCCCCAGTTACAACCCATTTTCCAGCTTTTCTGACTACTCCCCAGGAGAAAGGAAGTTATATCATGAACAGACTGTCTAGAGATGGGAGGGCCTTTAAAACAGAAGTTGGTATATCAGAAGTAGAAGGATCCTTTGGAACAGATATCACAGAATGAAAGCTGGAAGGAACCATCAGGTGGAAAGCCCCAGAGAGGGAAAAGAAATTCCTATATTAGAGTAACTTTCCATTCTTGTGGAACCAGCCTAAAGAGACCCCGATTTCCTTCCCAGCAGACATTAACAAGACCCCTTATCTCTTTCCAACCCAATAGCTCTGAAGGAAGGGATGGAGGGGTAGTTGGAGCTGAAATTTTCCTTGGATGTGTGTAATTGAAATCCTCTGCTCTGGATTCCTCTGCTCTGAAATCCTGCCCTCTGGAGAGGGGGCTTAATCCACTGTTGATGTGATTGGGGGAAGAGTAGTTAAGGGGAGGACATCCTTCCACCTTTTTCTTATCTGTGCTATTCCTCATATTAATTATTAGCTGTATTAGTTCTTCTCTCACTCATTCGGGGAAGCTAAGACTATCAAGTCAATCTTAACAAGTAGGGAGGGGCTCCAAGTTGGGCACCTAGCTCTGCTGTCCCTTTCACACCTCTGCTACACAACAGCCTTAGCCATAAAAATGACCAATTCTGAATCTTTGTCTTTCACAGGAAGGAGAGAATGAATCAGTGTTGGTAGGCCTAGAGAAATCATGCTGTAGCAGATGAAACTCTGGATTGAGTCAGGAAACCTGAATTATTCCTGGCTCTGATACAGACTTCCTTCCTCTCTGATTTTGGATGTCATTTATTATCTAAGCCTCAGTTTCCCCATATGTTAAGTGAGAGAACTGGCCAAATCATCTCTAAGGCCCTTAAACCTGGCAGTCGTGAGTTCTAGGTTCTTCCAATTGCAATGTTCTATGTTCTATGATTCAGACTAGAAAAGACTTCAGAGGGCCCTAATGTTAATGTATGACAGGGAAAATCCTCTCTAGGCCTGGTTTCCCATTGTTAAATGAGAGAACTGGTCAAATCATCCCTGATGCCCCTAACCTTGGCAGTTGTGAGTTCTAAGTTGTTTTTTGTTTTTGTTTTTGTTTTTGTTTTTCCCCAGAGGCAATGCTCTATGTTCTATGATTCAGAATAGAAGAGACTTCAGGGGGCCCTAATGCTGATGTTTGACAGGGAAAATACATTGCAATGTCACTGTTACTTTGGCAGCTTAGAGCTCGCACTGCATGGGGGACAGAGAGGGAAGAGGGGAAATGAAAAAGGTACTCCTGGGACAGAGGTGAAGGGGCAGGGCGGGTCTCAGCACAGCTGGTGCTGTGGTTCAAGTTGATTTGCCTTTAGAGCCAGACAGGAAGGCTTGGTCATCAGAAGAATGTAGTCACTGCCAGGCAGCCTTTCTGTCTGTCAGCAGAATGGTTGAGGACACCGATCAGGTGCAGGGAGTCTCATGCCCTTCTAATCCATAGAAACTCTACTGGCATAGGCCTCTAGGTCTTATAGAACAGTAGCAACAAAGCTAGTAACTGCCCCATACTCACCCACCCAAAATGTAGGAACCCATTCTGTAGACCCAATCATAATGACTGCACTGCACCTCTGTAGAGTGTCCCCCCAAATAAGCCAGAGCTCCTCCTGCTGGAGAGAGTGGGCCCTTGCAGCCCTTTACCTGGCACTCTGGCTATGTACTAGGGGGAGGGGGTAGCTCGGAAGAGTTAAACAGAGAGCATGGCCCTGAAGACTCCAGGGCTTGACAACTGGCCAGGAAAAGGAAGGAAACGGGAAGTAAAAGGGACAACCAAGTCTGATGAAGACAGAAAGCGGAGGAGGAGACATTGTCCTCCATCTCCCCTTGAATTCCTCCAATTCTGACAGTCTGGACTATTCATTAGGCTCTGAGCAAACATTAACTGAGAATTATTAGTTTTTCCTAATAATCAGAGTTGGCACACAATGGAAATAAGCAGAGACTGACTCAGGGACACTGTAGCGAGGATTTCTGTGCTGGGTGGGAGATGGAACTAATTGACTCAACAATCCCTTCCAGCTCTGACATTCAACTATGACTATGATTCCAAGAATTGATGAGTCTTAGGTTCTATCATTTTAAGATTCCGCAAGGCTAAATCCTAGATTCTGTGATTCTCTGAAGTTATGATTGACTGATCAAAGGAAGCCCTGGATAGCTACCTCCCCCATTCTTGGCCCCTTCTCCCACGAGGCTTGCTGGGGATATATCTGCCATTCTTTCCTTCCACTGCTTGCAAGCAAAGGTTCCCAAGCCTTGGGAGGAGCAGCTGCAAATTGCCTCCTAAGCTCTGTGACCAGAGAGCCAAGCCTTTGGGCCTCTTTAATCCATCCATATACAATGGGTCTGTATAAGCCCACTGGCCTGGCTGTGATCTCCAGGAAAGAAGGTCTTATATATGCAGAATGGCTCTGTCTATCTTGCCTGGCAGGGAATACTACTAATAGCCTAACCAGGCCCAAAGGCCTCTCAGGGTAACTAGAGGTGGGAGTAAGGGAATTGGGAGATCCTGCTTCAGGGCCCAGTAGAGGTTAAATTAAAGCTAGGAGGAGGGGAACTGAAAGAGTCCTTCTGCTACTCAGGATAGGAAGTTCTGCTGAATCTAAATCAGATACTTATTAATAATAACTGATCATTTGGGTGCTGGTTGTTCCTGGAGATTCAGTTTCATGTGTGTGCATGTGTGACATATATGTGTGGGTGTGTATACATGCATTTAATTTCAATGTACTGGTGCACGCATATGCATCTATACACATACAGTGCTGATGTATGGATGCCATGGACAACAATGCACAATCTGCATGCCCTGGTGCCTGGGCCAGATGCATACTCACATGTATGCCCAATTCTACAGGTAATGCATGCACATAAACTGGCATTCAAGTGCATGTGTATATCTGTGCCCATATATCAAAGTAGATGGGATATAAACACAGTGCACATGTGTGTATATACACACATGCATACACACATATAACATATTATCCACATACTTATCCTGTGTTACACATAGGGCTAGGGTGCTGAGGATGCTGCCCAGTGTGGCTGCTGAAGTTCACGTCTGATCTTCCCCAACATCAATTATAGTCTCTCTGGGCTGTATCTGAGCCGACAGCCATCTCTTTCTCTGTCTCTGTATCCCTCCTCCCTCCCCATCTTCCCCTTGGGGGGGAGTACACAGGTTGACCCATTTCTATCCAGCGCTTGTCCAAGGGCGCATTCCCTCTCTGGTAGGGCTTCTGTTTTGAGTGGGGCTTCCAGTCTCCTTTCTGAGGCCCTGGAAATCAGGATTCCTGGGTTCACCGTCCCAGGAGGACCAACACCCTCTTTCTACCCTGTGTTCTGCCCAAATGGGGGTGGGGGTGGACAGATTCATTCTCTTTGAGACCTGAAGGGGACCGTCACTCCGGAAGCTGCGGTGCGTGGGAAAAGGGGGGGTGGCCCCCACGCCGCGCGCCCCCCCCCTTCCATGGGGCGGGCTGATCCGGGGACAGGATCCGGGCCGGGTTTTTCGTGGCGCCAGGGGCTGAGGCTGAGGCTGAGGCAGAGGCAGAGGCAGAGGCTGAGGCTGAGGCTGCAGCTGAGGCCGGGGCCGGGCTGAGGAGGGGAAGAGAGGGAAAGAGAGGGGTAGCCTGAGCTCCGGCCGCGACCGCGGCGGGTGCAAGAGATGCGGGAGGTGCGCGCACCCAGCCCTGAAGCTGCCCGAGCCGGGGCCCTCAGGGAGCGCCCAGGGCCTGAAGGGGCTTGAGGGGGCTGGAGGGGAGGGGACAGAACCGGACAGGACCGCGCCTCCCCCCCCCTCCCCGCAGCCCCAGCCGCCCCAGCCCCGTTGCAGCTGCCGCTTAGAGCTCGCCTGGCCGGCCCGCGCACCGAACAAGGTGCCGCTGCCTGGGCGCGCACAGCTGCGGCGGCGGCGGCTGTGCTGGGGGGGAGGGGGGAGCCGACCCCCGAATCCTCTCCTTCCCCCCCTCTCCCTCCTCCCCTTCCCCCCACAGGATGCCCGGCTGAGCCGCCGCCACAGCGCGGGCAGGGACAGGTGCGCGCCGAGCGCAGCGCAGGGCACGGCGCGGGGAGCCGCGCGCAGCCGCTCTCCGGGGACCGCGGGCAGCCGAGGTAAGCGCCCCGCACGGGACCCGGGAAGCGCGGGGCGGGGGCCGAGAGCGGCAGGAGCTACAGCGGAGGAGGGGCTGAGGTGGGGGGGGGGGACGGGCTTCTGCAAATCTAGGCCCCCGCCCCCGACGTCCAGCCCCCGCCCCCCACTCCCCGTGGTGGAAGCGGTAGCAGCAAAAAAAGATTGGGGTGAGCTGTGCTGGAGGGGGGGGTAAGGGGTGGAACGGGTAGAGTCCCCGGGTACTCAGAGGAGGCTGGCAACCCTTGGAGCTGCAGGGGCAGGTGGCGTGCAATAGAGGGATCACAGATCTCCAAGGGGCGCAGCCAAAGCTGGCACTGAATTGGGTGGGGAGCGACTATTCCTCTCCACCCTTCTCATCCCCCCTTCTTTTTCCCTTCTCCCGGTCTCCCCCTCCTTCTGACTCCCGCGGCTCTGGGCTTAAGGTGTCCAGGCCTGACTTGTAGCCCCCCCTGGCGCCCCCAGGCTGAGAGACAAAGGGACAAAGGAAGAATCTATCTCTTCCTGATTGTGGGGGGATGTTTTTTTTGGGGGGGAATAAAGCCTTGCCACCCCCCACCCCACCCCCGACTCGAGGGTGCTGCAGCCTCCAGGCTGTGATTGGTCCCTGGAGCCCGGGGGGCTCCGTCACGTGAGGTGGGGGGCGGCTGCACGTGGGAGGTGGAGGGGTTGGGACAACTTAGTTGTCGCCTGCTACGAACTCGGGGTGGCCCGTGGGGGGTGGAGCGGGGCATCGGGTAGGAAGGAGGGAGTGGGGAAAGTCCCCGCCCCCTGTGGGGGGGTCAGTGGGCGGGCCTTCGAGCCCGCCCCCTCGGAGTTAGAGGGGGCCGAGAGCCGAGGGTGCTCACTTGGCCTCCAGACACCCCCCGGGACCGGACTCGACCCTCGCTTGCTTGGGTAGCAGAGCTACCTGCTCAGGGCCCCCAAGAGGTGGCGCTGCGGAGAGGTCCAGCACCTTTCGGGGCGGGACACGCGACCCATTGGTGCCGCGGTCCCTGTTCCTCGGAGCCCCCAGACCCGGTATGACCGGGGTGGGAGGTAGAGGGAGGATGGCCCAGGTGGACGCTAGTGAAGCTGGGAGGGAGGAAGACTGCTTTGGGCTCGGGAAGATGGGTTCTCCTCGGATCTTACAAGCTCAAACGGTCCCAGGGCTAGGAAAGGAATTTTGGAGAGCACCTAGTTCTTGGGTGCTGGGCTGGGGGTAGGAGAGTGCATCAAGCAGAAGAAACAAAACTAAAGCCTAAATAGAGGGAATATGACTTGTCCTGCATCCCACAGCTTTTTAGGAGAGTTGAGACTCGAACCCTGGTTTTCTGATGTTCTTCTCTCCATTACAATCCTGTGCCTCTGATCCGGTTTCCTGGAGATCAACCAGGACTTAGAGAAAGGGGGAGAGGGTGTCATTTCAGGTCCTTTCTTGTCCATTTCAGTGTTGAAGGACTGAATAAAAGAGGAGGGGAAGAGACTGCAGTTTATTTACCTTTGTTTAGGGGCGAGCACCCCAGTGAGCCAGTGATTTTCTTGGAATTTCCATTGAGGCTGAAGAGTGGTCTGGAGTCTCTAGATTTTAGTAGCTACAAACAGGATTTGGGTGGAATGAGGGAAAGGGTTCGGGTTTGGGTTCGGGTTCTGGGAGGGGGGATTCTCGTCTGCCAGTGCCATAGTGTCTGGTCTATTTCGTCTTTGAATTTTCCCCCTCCTCATCACCTTTCACACCATGAGCACATCAGTAAACATTTGTTGATCCGGTATTACGGCTGCACTGCTTTGTGTCAGATCTACCGGTCTGGGAGCATGGAGAATTGGCTAATTTGGGTTGTGGTCCTTGAGACTGGATCTTTCAGCAGAACTAGTCTCTGAGAAGTTTCTCCCTAATTCTTCACTTATGTGTGCGACTGAGGTCAGGGACAAAGAGAAGTAGATGTATAGACAAGGATTCAGATCGTTGAGGTCTGAACCTAGAGCTTTCTGTTCCAGAGGGAAGGTTTGCTATTTATCTGGATAAATATACTCTGCACAGAGTAGGCACTTAATACTTGTGTGAATTGGATAATTGATTCGTCCATCTTCTGCAGATATCGATTGTGAAGGTATCTGGTGTGTTGGGGGAGGGGGATTAGCAGGTTTTATTTATATATATATGAGATTTACCCTTTCCCCCCTTCTTCTGGTACATTGGGGTGGGGGAAAGGGAGAGGAATGTGAATCAGGACCTGATTCTGACTCTCTCCCCAATTGCTCAGCTTAGAGCAGATCATAGAAAAGGAATAGGTCCTAGTTACGAAGGGGAGTGGGGGATGGGGGTCCTGCTGCTTCCAGCCAGTCTCTAGAAGGTATCTGGAAAAAGCCTGGGGAAAGAACCTAATTATTTGGGCCCTAAGGACAGGGCAGCCTCTCCTACCTAATCTATCCCCCTTCAGGGAGTTGTTTAGAGGCTGGGAGATTGAGAGGGTCCTGGATACCTTCAGAGAGGATTGTTTTAGGAGAGCCTTAGGAAGAGCACTCTGGGATGATATCATGACATATCAAATGTCAGGGCTGGAAGGGATCTTAGAACATAGAACTCAGAATGTTTAGGCTGAAAGGGACTGTAGAATGTCAGAACTGGGAGGGACCTTAGAGACTTCCTAGTATAATCCCCCTCATTTCATAGGCAATATGGACTTTTGTTTTTTTGGTGGGCTAGGAAAAGGAAGCCCCCATTTTTTCCTCCTCTCTGTTACTGCTGTTTAGCTACTGGTAGCTTAGGGGGAAGGGCAGGGCAAACAGGGATCCCCACACCCCCTCCCCTAAGGTGGGTCACCTCAGCCAAATCCTGCAGCTGTGCGGCTGTGGAGGGAGGGATGAAGCAGCCAATGGCACGATTCATGGTGCTAAGGAAAAGCAAAGCTTGGGCCAAGGACAGCACCAACGGCAATCCCCTGGGAGCCTCAGGCTGGCTGCAGCCCTTTTCCCCTCCCCTCTCTTCTATGAAAAGGGGGGTGGGGGCTGCACATGCTAAGGGGCCAAGGTCACCCATCAAGGCCATAAGCCAGGATCTAGGAAAGGGTGGGGCTATCCAGGCCTGGAGCTCAAGGTCCCTGTCAGCTTCTCTCTCCCTGGGTTGATTTGGTGGTGGACATCTGTCTCTGTCTGTCTGGCCCAGAAACATGTCTCTTGGAAACAGAGGCAGCAGGATATAGTGATGAAGATTGGGTCTTGTAACGAGAATTCCTGGCTCCTTATACTGTTCCTGCCTCTCTTTAGCTGTGTGACCTTGGGCAAACTTCTACCTACTCTGAACCTTTAGCTTCCTCATCTTTCAGATGGGGCTAATAATCCTTGCCCAGAAGTGAAGAATAGGGGTAGGAGTGGGGAAACAGTTCTTTGAGAATCTGTGAAAAGCTGCTTGCAAAAGACTTGCAAAGATATGAACAAAGGCCTTAGTTAGAAGGGTAATGTGATCCATTTGTTATCATCCCAAAGATAGGACTGATTTGTCCAAAGAAGGGGGAGGGAACCTATTCCGAACATAAAAATGACATCACCACAAGTCACATACTAGCCTTGGAAGTGGGATCCGGCCCCTCATGAATAAGAATTATTTCATTTATATAGATAAAGTTTACAAAGTGCTTTTTAAAAAAAATCCCAACAGTGCTAGTATTATTATTCCCATTTTACAGAAGAGGAAAATTGAGGCACCAAAAGGGTAAATACCTTGCCCACAATCCCACTACCAGGCAAGCAACAGAACGAGCATTAGGATGCAGATGTCCTGATAACAAGTCCAGAGTTCGATTATACTAGTCCTTTTTTCAACCAAGCTTGATATGCTTTTCTTCCCTCCATCATTCCCTCCTTCTCTTAGTGAGTTTCTTTCTATTGTGGGAAATACTACTTCCCTGTATTCCACCTAAACCCCCATTCTACCCAAAACAAGCAAATAACCTTTCCCCTCAGACTTCCAGTAGAACCTCGCTGTTGCTATTATGCTAAAATGCTAGGTTCTTTATTGCCCACCAGGTGGTAAACTCCATGAAGGTAGGTAATAGTAATAAGGGGAAAATGCACTGACTCAAGTCAGAGAATGTAGATTCGAATTTTACATATGGCATATTACCTCTGTGGCCTTGGACATCACTTCATTTCCCTGGACCCCATTCTCCTCTTCTGTAAAATGATGTAGCCAAACCTGGGGACCCTTCCAATATTTGGTCTCAGTTCATCTCTGCTAGCATCTAGGGCTCTGCACACAGCAGGAACTTTTTAAATGTTTCTTGTATTGCAAACTTTTAAAAGTGGCTCTACATTATATCCCAGACTGTTACTCTCCCCTTCCCCACTTACTAAAGATAGAAGTGCTGATATTTTCTGCTCAAGCATCCTGGAAAAAATACCTCTTGGTTCATAAGTAGGATAATTCTTTGAGCCCCTAAAGTCAACTTTCCCTCCTCCTGCTCCTTTGCCCTTTTGATGCAGGTTTCTCTTAACTTGGAGTCCTTGAACTTGACTATATTTTGATATAATCAGTTTCCTTTCTGTAGTCTTATGCATTTTTTTTCTTCACTTAATAGCAATATTCTGAAAAGGGAGTCTTCTCCTGTGTTTGAGAAAACACTGAGAACTCCATTTTCCCCTACTAGTCAGTAATGACCCTCTGACATTTACAAACCATTTAGCACACTTATCTCCTTTGAGGCTTATCTAAACTGATTTCTGAGATTGCCTGGGCAGATGGCACTGTCCCCACTTTACTGAAGAGAAAACTGAGACCAAGATCTGGGAAAGTGTTTGCTTGAAATATTAAGGTAACACAGCCTCAAAAGCTTTGGATTGCATTCCTTCTGGATGTTCTTAACAAACATTGGATGTGGATGTGTATCTGCATATCTCTATATACACACATGTATATATCACACGTGTATATATATATATGTGGGTATACATGTCTCTATATATCTAAATATAAACATTTTATCTAATTTAGCATTTGTTTTTTCCTCAAATTTTTCTCAAAATATTTTAAAAATATGAATCCTGGGTTAAGAAAATTGTATGTATTCATTTGGATTACATGCTCTCTAGGATCCCTTCTAGGTTGGAGATTTTATGACCCCCACGGATGTCCCAGAAAGCTGGTTGTGGATCAGTGGTCTCCAACATAGAAGGTCAGGGCAAGATCCCAAGAAATATGTGATTAACCAATCAGAGGGCAAAAGGTTTTTCTGAAATAACTAAACATGAGATATCTTTCTGACACAACCATACTTATTCTTCCCTCCTTATTTCCTCTCTATACTGTGTAAACTCCTAGTTCCTTCCTCCTTATATATGTGTATGTATATATAGATATAAACATTTTATTTAATTTACATTTGTTTTTTCTCCCACCCATTCCCCAACTAGAATGGAACAGAATAAGCATTTATATAATACCTACTATGTGCCAGGCACTGTGCTGAGTGCTTAACAAAATATTACTTCATTTGATCTACATAGTCAATGGGGGAATTTATTTTGTTTGACTGTGTACAGAGTCATTAGGAGGGTTTTCTTGTTCAAACGAGATAGTGACTGGTAGTCCAGTAAATAGAGCACTGGACCTCCACTCACAAAGACTCATCTTTCTGAGATCAAATTGGCCTCAGATACTTTATTTGCAACATGATCTTAGATGAGTCTGTTTGCCTTAAATCAAATGAAGTAATATTTGTTAAGCACTCAGCACAGTGCCTGGCACATAGTAGGTACTGTATAAATGCTCATTCCAGTCCATTCCAATTGGGGAATGGGTGGGAGAAAAAACAAATGTCCAGAAAAGTGTGTTCACTTAATTTTGAGTTCAGCAGTTTTGTGTCATGAAGTCAGTAGTAGGTTTCGTGATCTTCTGGAATCAGTTGGATTATTGAGTTGACCAATTGTTCTCAAATCTATCAAGATTTTCATTCATACATTGGTTCCTTGTCTTGTCCATTATCACATTAAATTCTTCAAAACCCCACCTACCACTCCCAGTACACACCTAAAACATCCTTTCACTCCCACCTAAACCATTACCCTCAGTCTTACTCATCCTTCAAGCTCTAACTGGCCTCCTGCCTCTTCCAGGAAGTTTTCCCTGACTACCCTAGCCAATAATAATCTCAATTTTCCTTGTTTTCTTGTAGCCACTTCATAAACACAGTCTTATAGTATGAATCTTTTTTTAGCCTGTCTCCAGAACTAGATCATAGATTCCTTTATGGAACTGAGAATGTTTAACCTGGAGAAATAAAACCCAAGGGAGGGATATGATATCTACCTACAAGTACTGGAAGGGTCATCACATGGAAGAGAATCATACTGTTTAACCCTAGAGGACAAAACTAAGAGCAATGTATAGATTTCCACTGGGGAAAAAAAGGAAACATAAAATCTCATAATAATGAGAGCTATCCAAAAGTGGAATCAGTTGCCTTGAGGAGATTGAGTTCCCCATGCAGCTTCAATCTTACTTTAGGAATGCTGTAGAGCAGTCTGTAACTTTTGTTTGTGACAAGGAGTCCTTTGACAATATGGTGAAGCCTGTGGACCATTTCTCAGAAAGATTTTCAATGCTTAAAATAAAATATATAAGATCATAAAATCAGTTATGTTGAAATAGCATTTTCAAAATATTTTTAAAATAAATTCATGAACTCCAGGTTAAGAAAATTGTACATATTTGGACTACAGTGCCCTCTAGGATCCCTTTTAGCTTGGAAATTTTGTGACCCCAAGGAAGTTCCAGAAAGCTAGTATGAATCAGTGGTCTCTAGCGTAGAAGGTCAGGGCAAGACCCCAAAAAATATGTGATTAATCAGAGGACAGAAAGTTTTCCTGAAATAGCTAATTATGAGATTTCTCTCTAATACAACCACACTTATTCTTCCCTTCTTATTTCCTCCCTATATACTATGCAAACTCCTAGTCCCTTCCTCCTTCTCCAGCTATCAACCCCTCTAGACAATTATAACTGCCCTATTGCTGGTACCTATAGCAGCCATCTATGTTCTCCTTACCCTTCCTCTCCCACCAAGATCACTTTCTGGCTTCAGGAGGAGTCCTTCGAAATATAGCCTCCACATTCTGGTGCAGTAACTGGTAAAAGCTTCCCTCTTTTACATTTTTTTGTTTTGATTAGGACAATGAGTTACCCTTTATGTACTTGTGTATGTATATATGTATAATATACACGTGTGTGTCTATAAATATAATTTATAGATGTAGATATTCATGTGTAGATGGGGTGCTCAAAAGTGTTTTGCCTGTAGGGATACACTGTCTAAAAAAAAGTTTGGAGACCACTGGTTTGGATGATTGCATACTCAGTGAAGGAGATTCAAAACTGGTAAGAGTCCACTTGAGACATGTCTCCAGTGAAATGTCCCAGATATCACTACCCTTGGTCTTATGCTGCTCAGCATTTTTATCAGTGATTTGGTTGAAGGTATCTGTGGCATGAATACAAGACTTGTGGAGAGCAGTAAGCAGGAAGCAATAGGCAAGAAACATGTTGGGTGGCAAAATAGGGTGTTAGAAATATCTTGGCTCACTGGAATAATGAACCAAATATAACACATGAAATGTAATTGGAATAAATATATAGCCCCAGTTTTGGGCTTTTTATTTTGTAACCCTGAGTACAAGGATGAGAAGGTGCGGTCAGACTGTTAAATAGTTTTGTGAGAAGGCTCTGAGGCTTTTAGTAGATGGAAAACTCCATATGATTCACCAGTGAAGCAAAGCAGGCCATCAAAGCTAAATGGATCTTAGGCCGCATTAATACACGCAGAGTATCTAGAATGAGGAAGATAAGACTCTTGTTCTCTGCCGTGACCAGACTACATCTGTAGCATCATGTTTAGATCTGGGAGCTATATTTCAGAAAAACAATTTTTAAAATTGACTGGTTTTTCATTTAATAAGCATTGTTTTCTCCCCTCCCCCTTTAAGAAATAAACAAGAAAAACAAAACTCTTATAACAAGTATATATGGTCAAGTAAAACAAATTCCAATATTGGCTATCTTATTTCCCACATTGGCCATTTGACTTCCCTTATGGATCATCTTAATTTCCACATTGACCATGTAAGAAGGACATTAATAAATTAGATTTGGGGACCAGAGGAAGGCAATTGGGATAGATTGAGAAGACAAGACTGCAAGGATTGCTTGAAGAAGTTGAGGATGGTTAGCCTGGAGAAGAAACAACTTATAAAGTACATGGGAGCTGCCTTTAAATAGGCAGAGGAAAGAACTTAGAGGAACTGAATTTTTAGAGAGACTGATTGTACCTGCATATAAAGAAAAACATTCTACCAATTAGACTGTCCCAAAGTAGAATAAGCTGCCATGGGAAGTTGTGCATGGTCTGCCTGCAACTGAATTTAATTAAAGACTGGTAGTCTTTGAGCAGAGGCTACATCATCACTTACTGGAGATGTTATAGGACATTTCTTCTTGGATATAATTTGGACTTAGTACCTTCTGAAGATCAACCCAACTCTCCAATTCTTGGCCCCAGAAGGACTAGGACCAGAGAATTCTAGAAAAGAAGATGTTACTCAGAAAGAAATTTCATTCTAACAATCTGAGGTATTCCACTGTAGAATAGATTGTGACATAAAGAGCTAAACTACTTATCAGTGGAAGCATCCAAGTAAGGCTGAATGTCCCTTGTCAGGGAGGTCTCAGAAAGTATTCTTTTGCCCTCTGAGATAGGTGGATTAGGGTCCTTCCAACTTTGAGGAAAGGGGAGGGAATCCTAAGATCCTTCCATGTCTGTGATTCTAAGGTTTATCACACACACACACACACAGCCTAGCCTGTAATAGCTGCTCAGGAGATATTTTGCTAATTTTCCAATTGACTCATCATCTAGGCCAAAGTTAGGAATTGACAGATCTGACTTTGGAATGGAAAAGGTCCTGGAGGCACCAATGCCATCTAATTCCCTGCCTTCTGGTGAGACTGCAGTGAAGCAACCTCAGATGGGTGTCCAATACTGCGCTATGTCCAATGCTTCCTAGGCCCTGAGGATGAGCCCATTGGAGGGAATCCAATTTGATTCAATTCCCATTAGAGAAGCAGAATAGCCCAATGGAAAGAACAGTAACTCTAGAGCCAGAGAATCAAATTCTACAAGGGGCTCTGCTATTTCTACTTATGTGACCTTGACCAGGCACTTAATTTCTTTTGGCATCTTAAAATGGGGGGGAGGAGAAAACTAATGACTTTTAAAATCACTTTTAAGTTTATGATCCTAAGGGCCTACTGTGTGCAGAATGCTGTTCTGGATGCTGAGAAAATGATTTTTTTTTAATTTTTATTTTAAATATTTATTTTATTTGAGGCAAGTCATTTGTCCAGGGTCACACAACTAGTCAAATTAAGTGTCTGGGACCATATTTGAACTCAGGTCATCCTGACTCCAGAGCTGGTGATGCTACACCATCTAACTGCCCCAGAGATAACCAGTTTTAGATGGCATCTAGAGTAAAGCAGATAATGTCATGCTAGCTTCCCCACCAGTCGGCTTATATTTGGATTTCTGTGTTCATTCTGAGCGCCACATTTTCAGAAGAACAATGAGGAGTAGGAAAAGCTCAGGGGGAGATCAGCCAGGATGTCAGAAACCAGAAGAGATTTAGGGAAACCAGGAGAGCTATCTTCAAATGTGAAGGCCTGTTGTGGGGGAAAGGAATTAGCTTTGTTCTGCTTGGCTCCAGAAGGCAGAACTAGGCACAAAGTAGAATTTGTAGTGTGAGTCTCTGCTCGGTGTCAGAAAGTGGGGGGGGAGGGAACCCAACAACTTTGTACCAATTAGAGCTGTCCTAGAGTGGAACAGATTGCAGTGGAAGGAATAAGTTCATCCCTGGAGGTTTCCATATGGAAACTGGATGACCTATTGTAGAGAGAATTTTTGTAATAGACCAGTTGGTTGCTGTGAATTCTGTGAGCTCAGACAATCCTTGCCCTCATGGAGATTTTGGTGCCATAAAAAGCAGTTAACTGAGTTTGACTGTGCATGGGATCCCCACACAACTTGGCCCCAGGTTCTGTACAGCTGGTTCTATAGGCCACGAAAGCAGCGAGCAATGTTAGGGCTGGGGCCACTAGCCTGAGAAATATAATTCTCTTTGATTATCAAACCCATTCATCATCCCTCCCCAAGGGACATCCAGATAAAGTGCCTGTAAATTAGAAAGTGTTAAGGTGATTTGGGGTCCATGAGCCTCGGGTTATTACAAATTCTTCTTTTGGTGAGTAGTCTAGGATCAGGGATCTGCTGTTACCCTCTCTCGCCCTTCATCTGGAACTCTGGAAGTGTCACACACCCCTCACCCTCCCTGCTACACAGCACTGCCCCCTCCTTGAGTGGGTGCCTTTCTTTGAACCAGTATCAAAACCCAAAGCATGATGGGAGATGTAGTCCTGGATAAGTACATCACTGGATTTCCCAGGATAGACCTTTCTTCAGTTTGCCCTAGCCTTGTAAGGGCAGGTGAAGAAATAATTGTGGGAGTAGAGGGGGTCTAGGACAGTGTGAACTATCAAGTGTATTGAGCCCAGTAAAGTATCTCTCCCATCTCTCCAGTCTTCTCACAAGTGGCAGCATGGGATGTATAGTTGAAGGAGCATGAGAAAAAGGAAGAAAATTTGGGTTTAAGTCTTAGCTGTGCTATCTATTAGTAATGAAGCTACAGCTAAGGCTTCCCCCTTTTAAAGTCACAGTTTCTCCCTTTATAAAAGGGTATGGTTAATCCCTCCATTGGGCAGCTAAGTGTCACAGTGGATAGAATGCTGCCAGGAAGACCTGAATTCAAATCCAAACTCAGACACTTACTAGCTCTTTGACAAATCATTTAGCCCTGCTTATCTCATTTCCTCATCTGTTAAATGAGCTGGAAGGAAAAGGCAAACCACTCTAGTATCTTTGCCAAGAAAACCCCAAAAGGGGTCACAAGAGTCTGAAATAACTGAAGATCAACAAAAATCCCTACACTCTCTGCCTGACTCTATGGTTTCTAACTAAGGTATATAATGTATTTTCAAGTACTGAAGAACTGACATCTAGTAATAATGTTAGCATTCCCTGAGGCTTCTTCATAGATGGTCCCCATGTAGCAAAGATCAATGGTTTTAGCTCATTTAGTGATTCCCAGGGGAGAGGTGGGGCTGGGGTAGGGTACAACAGGCAACAAAGAGCAGGCAGGAACCAGAACCATGGGATCCACTCATCCTTCCTCAAACTGCTTCTACCTTCTCTCCCCTCCTCTCCTCCCTTCTTCTCCCCTCTCCTCTTCTCCCCTTTCTTCTCCTCTTCTCCTTTCTTTCCCTCTTTCTTTTCCCCTTTTCTTCCATTTCCCCTATCCTCTTCTCCCTTCTCTCCATCTTTCCTCTTCTTTTCTCTCCATTACTATTTTAATTGTCCCTATATCATTCAGGATGGGATTAGGGATTATTGATCTGAATTTTCTTTTTCCTGAAGGAAGGAAGAAATGTGGGATGCAATGGAATATATAATTAACAGAGATAATGCAGTTTAAAGGTATAGGTGCTGGATATGGTGGAAAGTGATGACTGTTCAGGTTTGTCTCTGCTACTAATTAGCCATGTGGTCTTGGATAAGTCACTCTGCTCTGAGTCCTTAGTTACCTTCTTTCTAAAGTAAGGATAATAGTACTTGTCTTTCTGGGCGGTGAAGCATTACCACAGGAATGGCAGTTGTCAGGAGCATGACTTCTTGGATCCATAGCTGCTGAGAGCTTGTCTCCTGACTTACCAGACAGGCCGATAAGAGGCAAAACCAGATAGTTAACCATAGAGATCAAGGCCTTCATTTCAAATGAAGGCAGAAAGAAAGTCTATGGTTGTATCTGGTAAGCTACAGGGTAGACAGACAACCAGAGAAATTTCCACACTCTTAGGAAACACTGGGTTATAAGGAATATACCACTGACCTTTCTTTTCTGGGAAACTTCCACCTTTGTCTGAGCTGGTTTAAACAAGAAGGGCTGGCTTGGAAGTAGTATGGCCCTGCCCAGAGGCCAACTGGGAAAACAACACAGCTGCAGAACCTCTGGAAAGCATTTTGCAAAAAGGAAGCTTCCTCATGATGTATAGAAAAAATGCTATGCCAGAGACTAGGCTTTATCTCTGGAAGCAGAGCTGCACCACACTACATTATTCGGATGTCTTCACCCTTGGGACTGGGGTACCTCTTGGCAAAAGGGTGACTTTTATGTGGGCCGAGACTTAGCAGACCCAAGACCAGGAGGTGATTTACCTGAGACTCCAAAGTCACAGGAACTCAGAGCTAAGAGGGATCTGGGACCAGAGAATATAAGTAATGGGATATATCCATTTGGATATAGAGCACTGAATGTCAGAGTTGAGGGAGACCTTAGAACAGAGACTGTCGGGGCAGCTAGGTGGCACCAGCCCTGAATTCAGGAGGACCCGAGTTCAAATCTGGTCTCAGACACTTAACACTTCCTAGCTGTGTGACCCTGGGCAAGTCACTTAACCCCAGCCTCAGGGGAAAAAAAAAAAAAAAAGAACAGAGACTGTCAGAGTCAAGAGGTTCATTTGTAAAACTTAGAATCTTAATTGATATCCTGCCTTAGACACTTAACAGGTGAACTTGAGCATGTCACTTAATCTGTGTCAGCCTTAGTTTCCTCATATGTAAAATAGAATGTGTGTGTGTGTGTGTGTGTGTGTGTGTGTGTGTGTGTCCCTGTCTCACTTTGTTAGGATTATGGGAGATAAAACACACAAACTGCTCTGCAAACTTCAAAGAATTGTATAAATATTAGCCATGATATTAGCTATAATATTAGGGCCGTTAGAGGTCCAATTCTAGCCCTTTGCAGAGAGGAAGAAGTAGCACTGTGGTACATGTGGGCAGAAGAGGAGACTTGAGTTTGGATCTCAGTTCTGGGTACTTGCTACTCCTATGATTTGAAATTACTAAATTCAGGGGCCTCAGTTTTTCTCACCTGTAAAATTAGCATCTTAAACCTATAAGGTTCCTTCCAGCTCTACATCTGTGGCTTGGAACTGGATGGCCATTAGAAGTCCCTTCTAACTCTAAAATTCTGTGATTCTTCAAAAATCTCACAGGTAGTTAGTAGCAGAGACCAAACTCTACTTGGGTTTCTAAATCCAGAAATCTTTTTTTATACTACCAAATGGAAAATGAAGAAGCTCTTGAGTAGCTGAAATAAAGTCTACCTTGATTCTTTTAACCATTGTTCTTCCTCACTTATTATCCTGCCCCATCCTCCCGTCTCTTCTGTTAGCTCCTCCTTGGGACATTCCAGGCCACTGACTCACTGGGGTCTTGTGGTCCGCTCTGACCCCAGAGCTTTCCCCCCTGGGACTCTTTTTCTGCCTTTGTTTTGTTCTTACCCTTGGACTGGATTGCCTTCCGTTCCCAGCAATGAGCCAGGCCCCTTAATGCTCCCCTTCCCGATGACGCACACTGAGTTTCCCATTGTGTTTCCCCCAACCCCTCCTTACTCAGGCTGGCTTAAAATCATGGGCAGAGAACCGAGACTGTCAGAGCTGGAAGGAATCTCGAAACACAGAATGTCAGAGCTGGAAGGCATATTATAGACATATGTATGATTACAGATTTAGAGCTAGAAGGAATCTTGGAGGTTACCTAGTCTAACCTTATTATACAGATGAGGAAGCTAAATAAAGCTCAGAGGTAGCTTGCCCTCTGAATACAGGTAGTGGTAATTAGTGGATTCTTTGGCTGCAAATCTACATCAAGCACCCCTTTTACAGAAGATGAAGATGAGGGACAGTGACAGAAACTCAAGGTAAAATCCAAGGTAAACAGCAAAAACTAAAGTATAACTGAACTGTCAACCTGTCTCTCTCCCAGCCTCCTCCTCCCCCGCCTGAGTACCATTTATCTACTTGGGGGATGTTTTTGTAGAATTTTACTGAGTTGGTGAATGGTTTAGCTTGGGAAAGAAATAAGGGGGGGGGGTACTGATAGAACATTAATAAGCAACCAACTCCCACCTCAGTCACTGGATTCTCTAGTCCAAATCCTTACAACCCAATGAATGGCCAGAAAGTGGGAGGATTGGGGGCTCTGGTGCCCCCCCCCAACAAAGCTCCTCCCCAAGGCCAGAGGAATTCCAAGAAGTTGAGAGGCCAGGGAAAATGGGGAATAAGGAAGAAGTGGAATGGAACATAAAACACTGGACGGGAAGGGGCAAGGAAATGGGTCTGGCAGAAGATACTACTTGAGAGTAGGAGGGTGAAGGATCAAGCTCCACTTCCTCATTCACCTGTCTATCCTTTCATTTATTCATCCTCCAATCTTAAGCATTCTTCTAAAAAAAAAAAAAGTCCTTCCTGGACACCCTAGGCCCTCAGGAATACCTTCTTTCTTCTTCTAAGCTTCTCCACTGCCTGCTCAGTGGGCCCCTAAATCATAAAACTACAGTAGCTTGAATTTCTTTAATATTTTAGAATTTTTAAGTGCCTTGAAATAGCACAACCCATAGATAATGTGAAAATTGTTGTCCCCATTTTATAGATGAGGAAACTGAGACCCAGAGAGGTGAACCAACTTAAATAATGATCCCCTAATTGTATAGTATATAAAGGTGAGTGAAAAGTTCTATAAATGCCACAGCAAAAGTCAGTTACTAGTGAAGGGCCCGTTGGCTGCTTTTATTGGATAAAAACCAGTGTTCCGAAAGGCAAAGAAATTTGCCTAAATCCAACAACTAGGAAATAGTGGGGCCAACATCATCCAGATCTCCTGACTCAAGACCCAGCATTCTTTCCACAGTTCCACCAGGCCTATCACCCTTACCTTCCTTAAGTCCTGGACTCCTTAGCTTTCATTAAACCTTTCCATTAGATATAATTTTTAAGCTTTTTGTGGCACAGAGCTCTCTCACAGCTTGAAGCCTGTGGAACCCTTCTCAGAATAATTTTTTTTAAAATTTTTTGTTGAATTTGTAATTAAAAGGAATGCTCAATTTGTTAGAGATTAATGAAAATAAAAACACAATCCCCTCTCCTCCATCTCTATTCATAGACCTACTGAAACCTATTTATTCACCCCTTGAGGACCTGAGGAGGGCCCTAGTTTCAGATGTTCTAGAGTATGCTATGGATGTATATGTAAGAAATAAGATAAATAACAACTGCTATCATGTAGATAGTGCTTTGAGACAGCCAGGTAGATCAGTGGATAGAGTACTAGGCTTGGAATAAGTTCCAAGATATGGCCTCAAACACTTCCTAGCTATGTGATCCTGGTCAAGTCACATAAACTCTTCCTTAATCCACTGGAGAAGGAAATGGCAAACCCCTCCAGAATCTTTGCCAAGAAAATTCCATGGACAAAATTGGCATATAATGGTCCACAAGGTCACAAAGAATCACATGTGGCTAAACAACAATATAGTATAGTATCAATGCTTTACATATGCTATTTTATTTAATCATCACAATGACCCTACAAGATGAAGCTATTATCCCCATTTTACAGATGAGAAAACTGAGATTGAGAAAGGAGGGTTTAAAGTGCCCAGGGTCACAGAGAAATCAAATATCTGAGGCAAGACTAGAAGCCACATTTTCCTGACTCCAATTCTTTACTGAGCCATGTAGATGTGTAAAGAGATTAATTTTTCATGAGAAAAACTTTATTAGGTACATAACACACACACACACACACATTATTACTTTCATAATATTTTGATAGGATAATATAGGTATTTACCAAATATTTCCTTCACCCTCTTGACAAACTTCTTGTACCTTTGGGGAAAAGTTGGAATCTTTGAAGGAGGTGATGTCAGCCCTGTGAGCCAGCTGAGGGGAGAGGAGGACACTCAGCTAGGATAAATGGTTTGTAAAGTCAGGATTCCCTCCTGATCACTCCTTACACTTTAAGCCTGAGGGATGGGAGATGTACTGCTGGCAGGATTGTAGGGGCTGCTCTGTCTGAAGCATCCGGACCCCACTCCTTGCTCTCCCAACTCAGAAGGCCCCAGCCTCTAAGCTAGAATTTCCTTTTAATTATTTGTTCTGTACTTGTCTTCAGGTAAACAGGCTTCATTTGCTCTACCAAATATCACACACCTCTTCATTTTTCCTGTGCTCCCTAGCTCCTTAGCTTCTTCTCTGTGACACTGCCATCTCCGCCCTCTGCTCCCCTTGAGCCACCTGCCTCCACCCCCCAATCCTAACCCCTTGTCTCTCCTGGGGCTCATCCTTAATCCCATAGTCCTAGTTCCCTGACTTCTCTGGGCCCAGAATCCCCCAGCCTCCTACTCCCAAAGAGCCATGAGTCCCCCAGCTGGGGCTGCTTACCCCCCCTTAATTACATGCTCAGTGTAAATGACACTTTAATTTCCTTTAAACGATTCACTGATACGAGGACTCAGTGTCTCGGTGTCTCTCTCTCTTTCTCTCTCCCTTTTTCCTAATTACAAGTCGCTGCTGCTGTTGGATTTTCTCCCTGACGGGCCCAATTTCCAAACAGTGAAAGGCGGTAATTAAAATTAATTAGCCAGAGAGCTAGCTGGTGATAGTGAGCCCCAGGACTCCAGAGAAGGCCTTAGGCTCTAGGCCTTGGTCCCATACCTGGTTCCCGCAGGCCTGCCTTCTCTTCTCTACATCCAGGTCTCCTGGCCATTGCACCTTCGTGGGCTAAACAAACCCTGCAATCTTGGAGTCAAGGAGTTCTCATCCTCAATTACCCATCCTCACACTGGAAGAGCTGGCTGGCGCTGTGGGCTGGGAGTCAGGAGACCATCTTTCTACTCCCAAGTTGGTCATTGACTTTGGCAGACTCACCCCTCCCCCTTTGGCTCTCAGCAAGGTTATAAATGCCTGCCCTTCTTGGCTGATGTAAGGATCTTATGAGATAATGAATATGAAAGTGATTTGGAAGACACATAAATAAGACTGTAAAAAATGAAATTATACCTTCATAATCCCTGACATTTATCAAAACTGGTCTATAGAGCCCAAAGGGGCTTTTGAATTCGCTGTCCACAGTCCTATAGGCAGAATGGGAGTTATTATGTCCATTTTACTGGTTGGGAAATTGAGGCCTTAAAAAGTCATAGAATCAGAGATAATGACCTGGTAGATACCTTGGAAATGATTGAATCTAACTCCCTCATTTTACAGGTGGGGAAACTGAGGCCTAGAAATTAAATATTTTGCCCAAAGTTATACTGGTAGAATCTGGCAAATCTAGGTTTTTAATTTAGTTCCTGTGATAACAACTTCAGTCCTCCTCAGCAGTGGACTTGCAACTGTTCTATTACAGAGCTGAATTCATGAGATAGTTTTGGAAACTCTAAGCATAGAACATAAAATGTCAGAGCTGGAAAGATCTTTAGAAATTATCTAGACCTCATTTATAGAAAAGTAAAGCCAGGAGAAAATAATGGATTTGCCTGCGGTTCAGTGACATGTCCAGGGTCACACAGATAATAAATAGCAAAAGTAGATTAGTGAGCCTGCCTACTCAGGACCATCACCCTAATCTCCTGTCAATTCACGGGGTTTTGCACTACCTCACATCGCCTTATATTAAGAATAATTGTCGCTGTTGTCAGCAATCTGTCATGTCTCCTTTCCTACCTCTGCTTCCAGTGAATGAATCCAACCTAACTGGATCTTGGGGATAGCTCCCTCACTTACCAGTCCTCCCTGACACAGAATTCTCTTTGCCAAGTTCCTAGACAGACTGAGGACCAAGCTAGGCAGAAGCAGCTGTAAGCAGAGCCTGGTCATTCGATCTCCCTACAGGACAGAGATTCTGAGATCAATTCTGTGCACTCATTCCTGATGGGTGAGTCTTAGGAAGGGGCCAAAGGGACCCTGGTTACCCAGAGCACTGTTGGGGGATATTGGGATCCCAGAGTCAGTTTAGGTTTTTCCCTTTTTCCTCATCTAGAGAATGGCGGTTTCCCGCTAGGGGCCCTCATCTCTCATCAGAAATGTGGAACACAGAATTTCAGCACTGAAATGAATCTCCCAGTCCAGCATTCTCATTTTACAAGATATGGAAACTGAGGCACAGGAGACTCTCACAGCAATTCAGTGGCCAAGCCAGAAGTAGAACTAGAATCCAGACCTTCCGACCCCCAGAACTGTTTCCATTATATCACAATTCCTCCTTATGGGGGATGAAACTGGGAGCAGCTGAGGCCTTTCTGGCTCCAGGCCCAGCCTTTCTGGGTGGTCCACTACCAAGCAGGGGCATCACCAAGGCCATTCCACTGCCTCCAGGCATGCCGACCTGTGATGACCCCACATCCTGTTCCCAAGCCCACAGACCCCACTACCCCCATGGGGGCCAGGAGGAGACAATTATGGTGGGTGGGCCGAGATCTGTGGAGGGGGAAGGAGCTCTAAGGCTAGGGGGAAGATTTGATTCTTTGTGAAGAAGGGAAGGACAGGGAATTCTATCTATGGGTATGGTTGAGGGACAGAAGCATTTGTGTGTATGTGTTGTGGGGAGAGCAAAAAAGGACAATGGAACGGGCTTTTATCTGAGAAATTTGTATAACTTTAGCATATGTGAAATACACTAAACATGAAAATGTATATGGCATGAGGTTGTTGTGTCTGGCTTGTGTCAACAGCTCTGTTGTGTGTGTATGTATGTCAAATGAGGAAGTATAGACACAGCATTAAGTTTGCAGTCAGGAGGACCTGGATTTGAATCTTGCTTCTGGTGCTTTCTGGCTGTGGGATCCTAGAGAGGTCATTTCCCCTTCCTCAGTCTGTTCCCTCAGGTGTAAAATTAGGATAAGACTTAATTTTAAGTAACTTCTTACTGAATTCCTTTCAACTCTGAATCTGTGATCCCATGTGCTCCATATTTGTGCAATATTTGCATGCACAATTGGTACACTTTGTGATGGCTGCCCTTTCTACAGTTGCATCTGGTGTTTGCAAAAATAATATTACTATCTAACATAAGTACTTTAAAATTATCTCATTTGAGCCTCACGATAACCCTGAGAAGTAGGTGCTATTATTATCCCTATTTGACAGATGAAGAAACTGACTTTTCTAGGATCATACAGACCTCTTGAATAAGAGACTGGCCAGCAGCCCCTCCACACACATTGCCTGTGACAGCTAGGTCTCCTTCCCTCCCCTTTCTCAGTCTCAGAGACTTCTGCATGAAGAACAGCTGAGACCCGTTAACCCAGTGTTGTATCCACCTGTTTCTTGTAGGAAGTGGAATCTCCTCAGCCCTCTCCCCCTTTGGCACTTCTTGCCTGGGAATGGGGATTAAGAGGGTACCATGTTCCCCAGGCAGAATCTGTGGTCACTTATTGACCATCTCTCAGCTATGGTAGAAGTAAGCAGCCCAGTCCTTGCTCCACTCCAATGGCCCGGGCAGTTCCCTATCTAAAATGTAGTGAGATAACACTTCTGGGTGAAATAGCAAACTTGGGACTTTAGGGTAAAAATGTGGCATCATTTAGGGCAAGAGTCCGGCCTCTTTACAGCCAACCAGGCTTCTTTATGAGTGGTTGAGGAACATTAACATGTGAAGTCCCTTCTCTCTTTCCCGTTCCCTTCTCCTTGAGCAATCTTTATAAGTAGATATGGGAATCCTAGCTGAAGTTCTGCCTTAACTCAGAGGAGGCTCAGAGACAATAATTTGCTGGACCTCAAGAGGCCTGCATTGGAAATCAGAAGCACTGGGGGCCCTTATTAATAAGTTCCCATATAATCAAAGTTAAAAGGGACCTCGTCCAGTCTTCTGGTTTTTCATGTGAGGAGACTGAGGTCCAGTGAAGTCAAGTACTTGTCCAAAGTCATATATAGCAGGTTAAGTGTTAGTCTGAAGTCAAACCCAGGCCTCCTGCCTCCAAGTTCAGAGCTCTTTGCACCATACCAGCACCCCATCAGACCTGTCTGACAGTTAGATGAGCTTCCTCTCCAGACCTTAGCTCCCCATCTGGAGGATGAAGGGAATGGATTAAATCAATGACTCTCAGTTTTATTAAGTATAGTTACCCTCTTTTGACCTAATTGATTCAGAGCTGAGCAAATCATGCTAATTCTGAAGTCAGAAGAATGGAATTAAAACCTCAGCTCTAACACTATTTGTGGGATCTTAGGCAAGACATTAAAATTCTCTGCGCCTCAGTTTCCTTATCTGTAAAATGAGGGTGTTGTACTTTTAAAATGTCGCATACAAATCTCTGGCATAACAGTTTTGATGTTAGAATCCATTGGCTGGAAAACATACATGCATGCACATACACATAAACAAAATGATAGTGCTAGGGAGCACATAGGGATTTAGGAACCCATTGCTGAAAGGTTTGGGGTTTTGGTGGCATCCAGAAAGTCTATTGAGATAAGAAAGGAAGGAATGAAAGGGAAGGAAGAGAAGAAAGGAAAAGGGAGGGAGGGAAGAAAAATGAGGAAGGAAAAAGGGAGAGAGAAAAGAAAGGAAGGAAAAGGGAAGGAATAAAGGAAGGAAGGAAAAAGGAGGGGAGGAAAGAAGGAAAAGGAAGGAAGGGAGAGAGGGAAGAAAATCAAGGAGGAAAGGGAAGGAAGGAAGAAAACCAGAGAGAAAGAAAAAAGGGGGAAAGAAAGGGAAGGAGGGAATGAAAGAAGGAAATGGGAGGGAGGGAAAGAAGGCAGAGAAAGAGGGAAAAAAATCAAGGAGGAAAGGGAAGGAAGGAAGAAAACCAGAGGAAAGAAAAAAGGGGAAAAGAGAGGGAAGGAAAAGAAGGAAGAAAAAGGGAAGGAGAGAAAGAAGTGAAAATAGCGTTAAGGAAGAAAGGAAAAAGGGAAGGAGGGAAGAAAAGAAAAAATGAAAAGAGAGGGAGGGAAGGAAAAGAAGGAAAAAGAAGGGAGAAAAGAAAGGGGAAAAGGGAGGGTGTGAAGGAAGAAGAAAAAGAGGGAAGGACAAAGGAAGAGAAGGAAAGATTGATTGCTTGAGCACCTATTATGTGTCAAGTACTGTGTCAAGAGCTTTACAAATATCTTACTTTCTCCTCATAACAACCCTGGGACTTTACATACTATTTTTTTCTTCATTTTACAGTTTAGGAAATGGAGGCAGAGTTTAAGTTACTTGTCCATTGTCACACAGTTAGCAAGTGTCTGAATCTGGATTTGAATTCAGAAATCCCTGACTTCAGGCCTAGTCTGCTATCTGCTTTGCCCCCTAGGAGCTGTTCCTAGTAGCATCCCTGGTCTCCCCAAAGTCTGTGACTTAAAGTTTGGGAGCCCCTGTACTAACTAAACAACTTTTATATGCTCTCTCTGCCATTCGGTGTTCTCAGACTCATCCTGACTGCGACACTCTTTTAAGGCTCTCCAAGTTCTAAGATCCTCTGATATGATCCATCCTGTGGGGCCTTTTCAGCTTTCTTACAGGTTGTATTCTTTGTGCAGTCATGGCTGCGGAGGATCTTTGCTACAGTGTTGCAATTAATTGTATATTGTAGCAAGTATCTCTTCTTCTTAGGTTTCCTCTGCTACAGTTTCCCAATGAAATGTAGCATTGTGGCTATTTTCTTGCTCTGGACATTGAACCTGAGCCTACTGGCTCTGAGTGGTTTCTGATCCTTTAGTTGGCTGACTGACTGTGGGAACTTAGGTAAGTCCCTTCCCCTTGATAGACCTGAGCTGTGCTATCTGTAAAATGAATTGGACCAGTTTCTATTAGATTTTTCCATCTACATATTTATTAATCTTCTATTATGCTAAGTATTAGAGATGCAAAGTTCTTCTGTGGGGGAGCAAACTAGCATGCCCAAAGATAAGTTAAAACAAAATAAATATACAGTGGGGTAGGGAAGCCCCACTGTAAGATAAGGGAGTGTCCTAGGAGTATCAGAGACTAGTTGGAGATGATGCTTGAGCTTGAGAGCTTGCAAGCAGTCAAGGGGCTGTTGTTCAGTCATATCTGATTCTTTATGACCCCATTTGAGGTTTTCTCAGCTGGTATGGTTTGCCATTTCCTTCTCTGACTCGTTTTACAGATGAGGAAACTGAGGTAAATGGGTTCAATGACTGGCCCAGGGTGACACAACTAGTAAGTGTCTGAGATCCTGTTTTAACTCACGAAGAAGAAACTTCCTGATTCCAGGCCCGGTACAAGCGGGAGAGACAGTCTGTGCAGATTCAGCCATGGGAGGTGTAATATTATATGTGCAGAACAGTAAGTAGGATTGTTTGGCTGGATGAGAGATGATTTCTAAGGACTTTTCCTGTTGTATGGATCTGTGCAGCAGCTGGAACGAGAGCTGTTTTTCCTGGGAGGCAGATTGTACTTTGGAAAGGAGGTGATGAGAGAAGGTTAGGGGAGAGTGACGGATAAGCTAGGACTAGCTTGAGACCCCAATCCCCTTTATCTGGGATCTTGAAAGGCCAAACTGCCTAGCTCGTAGAGAAAGGCCGGGAGCCTTCAGTGAGTAATGGATGAACCAGGAGGCCTCATCAAGCACCCATAGTTAATTAGTGTCCCCAGGAAACACTGCGGCAGGTAATTGATATCTGGCACGAGCCACTGCCGGCTGATGTGGGTAAGTATCGGGATAGATTGAGGCTCCAAGTAAGGGAGACATGCATCAGAGCTCCATGTGCTGGAGCACGGGGAGGTCAGCTAAGCTGAGGCTGAGCCTTTTCCCAGAACTGCTCTGGCCTTTACCTCCTCAAGGCCCACTCCTCTGGCTGCGGGCCCTGTGCTCTCACATAGACGCCTATGCACAAATACAGTCTGCAGGGCCCAAAGCACAATTGGGGATGAGAGGAACTGAATTTGAATCCTGGTTCTCCTGGTTATTACCTTTGGGCTTCAGCTCATTGGTTGCATATATGAGCCTCGGGTTTTTTATGTGTAAATAGTGATCTCAAAGGTCTTTTCTAGTTCTAAATGAGTGATTCTCTATATGAAGATACTCATACATACATACTTGTGTATATATGCACATAGACATGGATGTGTAATAGAGACACACTCACCTTTCGTGATCAAACATTCTATACACACAGAGATATATACCAACTTTCTCCTCCTTCCTCCCTCCCTTTGACTCCCCCACTCAGTGGTCTAGGCCCCACTGATTGCCAGGTGCCCAGACCCGTCTCCGGCCTGGCAGGTGGTGAGGCCGGGGTTTCCGGAGCCGAGCGGGCGCCGGGCAGCTGCAATCAGATGCCTCGGATCAGCCTCAGGTTTCAGCAAGGAAAGCAGATGGTCTGTGGGGGGTAGGGGCCTCCCCTGAACCCTAGCAAGTCTGCTCCAACCCATGCCCAATGGGGAATTTAATGCTGGTGGAGGTGCTGAGAGAGCTCATTATTACATGAGGACTTGGTAGGGTCAAAAGTCAGGAGTTATGAACATCCCAGAATCTTCCCTCAAGCAAGTGACCTTCTTTTACCATGTGTAGAGAGCAGACTTTGAGGTACAAGAAGAACACCTGCACCCAACTCCTCCTGTTTTTTGGTTAACCCAGCTCTGAGCTCAAAACCAAAATCAGAAGTTCCTCCAGGACCCAGGTCTGGGAAAGAGAGCATTAGTATAGCAGGCTGGATGGTATGTTCTACATGGCTAAATCGGAGTGTTCCTGACCCTTTAGAAGCACAGAGCATATCCCCCTCCCCATTGTACCCACACTTCCCCACCACGTCCAATTACAAGAAGTGACTCATAAGGGGCACTGTTTAGATATCACAAGCCTTAGAGTAAGTCTGAGTTTCAATCATTATTCTGATACTTGGGGAAGAGACAGAGAAAGAGAGACAGAGACAAAAATAGAGAGACAGGGGGAGACAGAGAGATTGTCAGGGACAGAGAGGAGAAACAGAGCAAGAGATTTTTCTTCTCTGGCTTTTAGTTTCTTCCTCTGTAAAGTGGGAACAATAACATTACAATTACTACAAACACAAGTGTGGAGTACATATTCTGTATGCCTTAAAGGTGAATTATTTGTCAAAGAGGAAGGAAGGATGTGGTGAATATGGGCCAGTGTGAATAACCAGTCCATTCTGGTTCTGGTTCTGTCCCATAGAAGTAACTGCCTCTGGGGTGGTCCTGTCCCTACCCCCATCCCCACCATGGTTGCAAATAGAAGTGGTGATCCTATGATGGTGTCAGCCCTGAAACACTCTAGAGCAGGGACTCTACTTTTGTGTCATGGACCCTTTTGATAGTCTGGTTAAACCTGACCTTTTCTTAAAAATAACATTTTAAAATGTGTAAAATAAAATGCATGGGATTATAAAGGAAGCCAGTTATATTGAAATATAGTTTTGTCAGAGTATAAAACCAAAAAATGAGCTTTCAGACCCTGAGGTTAAAAACCCTTCACCTTAGAACATATATCAAATAATGTCAAAACTGGAAGACATTTTTCATTTCAACATTATTAGGCCCTTCCTAAAATCCAAAGATGACAAAATGACATCATTTCTGACCATCCTCCTAGACTTTACAGTCGTAGGATTGGAGTTGGGGGGGGGGGGGAAGAACCACGGGAAGAGATAAATAGCACATAAGGTAGATTTTGAAAGGGGCAAAAGAGGAATTCAGACAATGCACTCTACTAAACTGTGAAGGGAAAAGAGCCCTTGCAGCTGGGAGCAGAAAACAGGTATAACAGAAGAAGTTTCATTGATCTTGATCTCATGCTTGGGGAAATAAAAGGAGTTTTTCAGATGGAAACGAGGGCATATGTTCCAGGTTTTGGTTTAACCCATGCAAATCAATGCACAGTAGGAGGAGATACAATAGTCTGTTGGGAACTATAGGATGACATAGTGAAGAGAGCTCTGAATTTAGAGTCCAGAAATCAAGCTTGAACACAGACAGTCTCTGCTACCTTTCATGATCTTGGGCCCCTCTCTGGACCTCAGTTTCCCCACCTGTAGATGAAAGGTTTGAATTAGAAAATCTATCTCTAAAGTGCTTTCTACCTAACTCTGACTTGATGAAGGGCATATTGAATTCAAGGAATACTGTTGTTCAAGGTATGAGATAGTGGGATTCCCCTTACACATAAGTTGGACTTGATGGCCAGAAAGACCAAAGGAACTTGAGATTCCTTTCCAGCTCTCATGTTCTGGGGTTCTGTAACAGCTAGTGGTCCATTCTGAACTAGAATGCTTGAGCAGGAGTCATTTGAAAAGGGCCTGGAATAGGAGGGTGGAACCAGATGGTAGAAAGCCTTGAAATCCAGACTTTTATTTTTTATCCTCTAGTCAATAGAGTGACCTCAAAAGTCTTTGATCAAAGGACTGGCAAAGCTATGGGGAAGGTGGATTGGAGAAGGGAAATCAATTAGAATATTATAGCAGCAGTCCGGGTGAGAGCTGATGGGAGGCAGAAATCAGTTTGTAGTTGTGTTAGTAGAAGGAAGGGAACAGTAATTTAGTGAGAGTAGTACAATCAATTGAATGGCTCTGAAGAGAGGGAGAGGGGAGAGTCCAAAATTTTGAATCTGGGTGATAGCAACAACAGAAATAGGGGAGTTGGCAGGAGTGACCTGTTAGTATGATGAGTTCAGTTTGGGGACACTGAGGTGCCATTGGGATAAGCATTCAAGTAGAGATGTCCAACAGGTATCTGAAGATTCAGACTTGAAGCTGGAACAAAATTGAGGCTGGAGATGGGTGTTTAAGAGTCATTTTTATGAAGGTGAAAATGGAATCCAGGAAAGGAAATAAGATCACCAAGAGAGAGATAATAAAGAAAAGAGAGATGCGGTGAAAGGTTAGAGTCTAGGACAACAACCACAAATAGCAAGGAGGAGAAAGGTAATGACCTAAAAAAGGAGGTAGAGGAGTAGCCAGACTAGTAGGAAGACAATGTTGTGGAAGCCCAAGGAGGAAAGAGTAATTCATGGAGATGGGGAGGGCCAGTTTGGTAAGATGCTACAGAGAGCTCCAGCAGAGTGCAAACTGTGAAAAAGCACAATAATCCTAATAATAGCTAGATTTGTAGAATGCTTTACATGTTATCTCATTTGACCCTCACAAGGACCCTATTATTATCTCCATTGTACAAATGAACCAACTAAGCCAGGAGATTACCTTATAAGTGTCTGAATTCAGGTTTTCCTGATTCTGATCCTAGCTCACCTAGCTACCTCCCAATTAAAAGGCCTTGGTGACCCTTGGAAAATTAATTTCTGGACCTTGTAGAATTAGAAGCCAGATTACAAGGGGCTGAGGAGTAAATGAGTGAGAAGCAAATGCAGGCAACAGATGTAGGGAACTCTTTCTAGGGTAATCAGAACTGGAAAGCGAGAAGAGATCTCAGAAGTCATTTGATCTGCTTGACAGAGACAGTTGAGACCCAGAGTCACACAGGTAGGAAATGGCAGGGATCGTATTTGAACCTAGTTTGTATTGGCTACAAATGGAGTGAGTTTTGCAGTGAATAAAAAGGAGAGCTATAGGCTGAAAGCTTCAAGAGAGGGCAGGGTTAAGAGGATTTTTTTAATGGTTAATTTGAATTATTGTTTATGTGATATTTTATGTTTTGTCAATTACATGTTGAAACACCTTTAATGTTTAAAAAAAAAGTTTTGAATTCCAAATTGCAACCCTCCTCCTTTCCCTTCCCTACCCCTTCCAGAGAGAGTAAACAATCAGATATAGGTTATACATGTGATGTAATGTAAAACATTTCCTTATTAGTAAGAGAAGGATTTCTAAGGACAAGAAGCTAGAACCTGTTTGGATGCAGCAGTGAAGGAAGGAACCAGTAGGAAGCACTAGCTCTGAGATCTGGAAGAAAAGGGTTCATTATTAATGCTGTCTCTACATTAAATATCTTTAATATTATTAAATAAGCGGTTAGAACACAAACCATTTGAACTAGAAGAGACATTAAACCAATTAGTGATTAGACCAATCCCCTTCTTACACTGATTAGGTGACTAAGACCTAGGCAGGGAAATGACTTGCTGGAGATTACTAAATAAGTGGGGGACAGAGGTGGATCTCAAAGCCCCGTTCTTTTACTCCCTGCCAAGGCTTTTCTTCACTAAACCTGGCTCTCTTCTTGTGTTCCTCTCCCCTTGATTTCACATAGAAGTTCATGGAAGCAGTTCATAACCAACTCCTATAAAGCCTGGCTGACCCTTCATTTGAGAAAGGAGGAAATGAAGCTCTCTCGAAGAGAATTCAGGCCATCAACACAAACAGGAGATGACCTAGAGTGAAGTCAAGAGACATTCATCATTCCCAGTTCATTGATGTCCAGCTCTGGGTAAAGCTGACTAAAACTCTATGTTTGTGTGTGTGTGTGTGTGTGTGTGTGTGTGTGTGTGTGTTGTGTATATTTCTTGTGTGTATCTCTTGTATGTATGTGTATTGGGTGTGCGTGTCTATATGTGTTTGTGTGTGTGTGTGTATATATTGTGTGTGTGTTTATATGTTTCTCCCTAAAGCATCCGGCTAATTCAATATGGGCTGGAGGGTTTCAGAGGCTCTATGACAGACAGCAGTGTTAATGCTACACCCCCCCCAGGATTCAGTTTACAGGGAAGCAGAGGCAAGTTCATGGTGAAGGGCACAATCGTTACAATATTGCTATTCACTGCAGTCATCGCAACCCCCTTTCCTGTCTCTGCCAAGCTTGTAGAATGGCTTGCGATATTGTAGCAACTGTACTTTGCTTTCCATTAAAGAGCCTTGTCAGCCTTGTGGATTATCCATTCCTCTGGGTGTTTGGTAAAAAATTTTAACTGAGTACCTGGTCAGCAGGATGGACCACAGAGAAGATGCCCTGCCTCTGAGGAACTCCCAGTGTGGGAAGAAACAAGACTCACAAACTCTGAGAACTATGAATCTTAAAATAGAGAGAGTTCACTGAGGTTAGGGCAGACCTAGAAGGCCCTGGAGGATATATGACTGGAACTGAATAGAGAAGGCTAAGAGAGATCTGGAAGAGTTTGACAAGCTTGAGGAGGTTGTGGGCAAAGGTTTGGATCAAACTGACATAGGAGGGCAGGGAGATCATGAAGAGACTCTGCTAGTCAGGAGTGGCTGATGTCAGGGAGAAGAGATTAGAGGGGGAGGCTCTGGCCAAATTCTGGAGGATCTGGATCCTTGGCTTATGAGAGTCACTACAGGTATCTGAGCACGAGCGGGAGTGGGGCTTATGGGAAGGGGGATGTGGAATCAGGAAGCTGGGGAAATGGAGGGTAGGACTCATGCTTCATTCAAGAGCTAGAGTTGAATCACAAATCTTGGTGAAGGGGCAGGAAAAGGAAGCTATCACAAGCTAAAATAACAGCTACCTCCTGCTAACCTTATCCCAGACCCCTTCCTGTTTTCTACCAAAGCCACTCCTCTGTGGCCCGTTTCTTCTCTAGAAGAAACCCATTTTCAGGGGGTGGGCCCCCACAAAGCCCATTGCCTTCAAGATTATCGAGTCTCAGTCCCAGACTGGGAGCTCCTGAAGGCCTGATCCGGGTCTATTCCTCCTCTCCTTCCCCACCATAGGAGCTTCTGCAGGGCAGCATCCAGTTCATCTCCATCTCCCACCCTTCTAACATGATACTTAGTAAAGACCCACTGAATGAGTAATGCAAGGCCAACAGGTTAATGGAATCCAAAGAGCAGTGGTTTCGGGATTATAAACCATCCTACAAGTGCAGCAGACAGGAAGGGGGGAGAGAGAGACAGTTGCGGTGACTGCAGTAAATGGCAATATTGTAGCAATTGTGCCCTTCACCATGAACTTGCCTCCAAGGCCCTGGGTAGCATTAACCTTGATATCTGTCATGAAGCCCCTGAAACCCTCCTGTAGCCCACACTGAATCAACCAGATATCTTAGGGAGAAAACAGGGAAACAAGGGATTTGTCCATGATCACCTGGCCAATCACCGAGCTAAGAACTCAGGTATCTTGACTTTTCAGCCTAGGGTTTTTTTCACTCTGCCACAAAACTATTAAAAAAAAATGCTATCCTGAGAAGAGCCCTGAAAATGGTACTGAAAGATTTTCTTTTGGGTTCTTGCTTGGCTACTTTGGAGCGATGTGATCTCTTTGAGCCTCAGTTTCTCTCTCTTTAAAATGATGGTAATAATACCTGTATAATACCTGTACCATCTACCTTGCAGTATATATATTTGTTATATTTCAGTATATATATATATATATTTGTTATATTTTGTAAATTTATATTATAATTTGTAAATTATAAAACACTGGAGAGATGTTAATGAATGATAACTACTTACTATTCCAAAATATATAGAAGACTACAAGTATCCATACCCTCTTTGTCCTCAGTTTCCCATACTGTAAGATGAGTGGGTTGGATGGGTTGCTTTCTGTGTTCAAAGGTCCCTTCCCATTGTAAGGTTCCTGATTTTTTGTGTGTGATTTCAAGATTTGTTGATAAAAGCTAGATACTTTAGTTTAATTTCCATAAAATAGTATGACAAAAAAAATTCTGGTAGAAAAATTGAAGAAATTCTGACTAACAGTTAAAGATTGGTAGCCCTTTAAAAAAAATCCCTCTCACGGCTAGCTGCAAGGCAATTGGGTAAGGGGGTGGGGAGGAGACATTTATCATTTACTGATTGCCCTCTGGACCCGGACTTTGGTCCTGCCTGAAAGGGAAGACAAGGGCACTAGTTGGTGCCCCAGTTCCTCCTGCAGTTCTCCTTTACCTCCATCTCTCTGCCACTTGGGAACTCTAGGATGTCTCGGGGTCCAGAGGTTGCAATCTGCCCTGGAGGTGACCTGTGCACTAGAGGGAGAGGTGCTGACAGATGGAGCCGGTGAGAGGCTGTCTGTCAGAGGAGAAGGGGGGGGGGGGGGCTGATGCCGCAGAACTGGCCACATCTGGTATTTGGACAGACTGTCACCAACTAATTTTTTGCCCAAGGCCAGAATAGAAAATTGTGACCCCTCTCACCTAATGGCATGGTATGCCTGGGATAGCAGATGAATATTTTATAGATTTTTGGCACCCTTAGCTTTGCCTGCCTGAGGCAAGGGCCTCAATTGGATCACCCTTGTTAGGGCTCCGAATGTGGAGTGCAGAAAGCAGCTTCTCCCAGACAGGACCTGTCTCATCTCTGTCCCTGGGGCTGCACTCCTGGCCAGAGGCTCTTGGGCGCTCTGAGCCCTAGAAGAAGTAGGTGGCTCTCAGGCGGCCCCTGGTGGGAGCCAAAGAAAGTTCAGCTTCTAGTTCCCTCCCAATTTGTTGTTCTGTGGGTTAGATTGTGTCCCACTCTCCGTGACCCTGTTTGGGATTTTCTTATCAAGATACTGGAGACATTTGTTCTCCATTTCCTTGTACAGTTGAGTAACTGAGGCAGATAGGGTTAAGTGACCTGCCCAGGGTCACACAGCTTGTAAGTATCTGAAGCCAGATTTGAACTCATGAAGATGAGTCTCCCTAGTTCCAGACTCAGTGCTCTATCCTCTGTGCCACCCAGCTGCCCATCCCCTCTCAATACACTGCCTGTTTCTTCTCCCTCAATGCTGCAGGAGCACCCTACCTGGCCACAGAACCATGCCAGCGCCCAGCCTGCCACCTTTCCCGGTGCTGAGGACCTGGACCCACGTCCTGCTTCAGATCCTGACCTTGGTGCTGGGAGCTGTCCAGGGCCTCTTCCCCGAGGAGCCTCAACCCCTCGCAGTGGCACCACGGGATTGTGAGTTGGGGGCTTTGAAGTAAGGGATCTTGGAAGCTTTAGAGGGAGGGAAGAGAATTATTGGGGGAGGGGAGCCTGAAAGATTGTGGGGAAGAAAAGTCATTGTAAAGATCCTCAATTCTGATGGACGTGGCGCTCTTCAACAATGAGATGAACCAAATCAGTTCCAATAGAGCAGTAATGAACTGAACCAGCTACACCCAGAGAAAGAACTCTAGGAGATGATTATGAACCACTACATAGAATTCCCAATCCCTCTCTTTTTGTCTGCCTGCATTTTTGGTTTCCTTCACAGGCTAAGTGTATACTGTTTCAAAGTCCGATTCTTTTTGTACAGAAAAATAACTATGGACATGTATACATATATTGTATTTAACATATACTTTGACATATTTAACAGGTATTGGTCAACCTGCCATCTGGGGAAGGGGGGAAGGAGGGGAAAAGTTAGAACAAAAGGTTTTGCAATTGTCAATGCTGAAAAAATACCCATGCATATATCTTATAAATAAAAAGCTATAATAAAAATAAATAAATACTAAAAGAAAAAAAAGAAAAAAAAAAAAAAAAGATCCTACAGATCCTATGCAACGATACTTCCAAGCCCCTGAAGAATTCCTTCCCCATAGTCCTGGAACAGGGGAGAGGAAAGAGTCATTCTCTACAGTGGGCAGCTCACTTTCTCTTCCCCTGGCCCACAGACTTAAAGCAGTACCCAGTGTTCACAGGCAGTGGTCCAAACCGCTTCCCTCCAGCCTCCAGCACCGAAGGACTCAACATTCAACGGATGCTTCGGGTCAACAGGACCCTGTTCATTGGAGATAGGTATGGGCAGTTGGGCATGTTTTAGGGCTTGTTGCCATCTGGGACGCAGTGGCGCATGTGATTTGTGTGTTGCCATATTGAATGTTAATGTGTGTTTGTTACTGGGTTGGGCTGTGTTGGCTTGTTGGGAATATTAGCACATTTGGGGTCCATGAAGGCATGTCAACATTATGTATTCCTTTGTTGGGAGATGCTAGTGGGCTGCCATGTTGGATGCCTTGTTTGTGGCAGGGTGGTAGGGAAGGGCTGCCCAGAGGGTCTGTCTGGATGCCCTCCCCCACCCTCACTGAGCTCCAGGTCCCCCTCACAGGGATAACCTGTACCGAGTAGAGCTGGAGCCTCCCACGGCCAGTGAACTGCGCTACCATCGGGTGAGTGGGGGGCGAAGGAGGACCTCATCGGGTGGGGCTAAGGGAAGGAGGGAACAAGGGAGGGCACCCAGGACCAGTCCCCATTCTGCATGCCTCAGAGACACCCCCTCTTTCCATCCCATCCACGGAAATGACTCCCCACTCCCAAATCTCTGGGAGGTCACCTGGCCAATGGGAAGATCACTGGGTCAGAGATTTGGGGGCTTTCAAGGCTAGCCCAAGCCCCGATTCTGCCGCCTTCTCACTTCTGTTGTATTCGGATAAAGCAACTGACACTCAGTCAGGTGAGCTGGCTCACCAAGTCACTCAGAGAGTAAGTGGCAGAACCAGGATTTAAACCCAATACATTCTGTACTAACCATGCTGCATCCCTGAGCACCTGAGAGCTGGATTTGATGTGAGAACCCCTGGTTCAAATGCTGGCTCTGATGCTTACTAGTTGTTTGACTCTGGCAAGTCACTTTACCTTGTTAAATCTCAGCTTCCTCATCTCTGAGATGGGAAGAATAACACAGTAGCCTCTTAGTTGGGGGATTTATGTTCTAAATCGGGAAGGACTAGAGAAGTGAGAACTTGTTCTTGTTATTATTCCCAGCTGTAGAGATTGTGTTCCTTCCCTGCATAGAACCAGTTTTTCATCTTTTCTCTTCCCTTCTTTTCCCCTTCTAACTCCTCTCCCCTGCCCTTCCTTTCTCTTCTCTTCATTTCCTCCCCTTTCTCCCTTTTCCCCTTTTTCTCTCTCTCCTCTCTCTCCTCCTCCTCCTCCTCTTCCTTCTATGTCTCTGTCTCTCTATGTATATCTCTATCTCCCTCTGTTTCTCTGACTTTGTCTCTCTATCTCTATCTCTCTGTCTCTCAATCTCTGCCTCTATCTCTTGTTCTCTGTCTGTTTTTGTCTCTGTCTCTCTATCTCCCTATCTCTGGCTCTTTCTCTCAGTCTCTCTCAATCTCTGTCTCTATCTCTTGCTCTCTTTCTGTTTCTGTCTCTCTGTCTCTGACTGTTTCCTAATCTCTGTGTTTCTTTGTCCCTGTATCTTTCTGTGTCTCTCTGTCTCTATCTCTCTCTGTATTTCTGTGTCTCTTTGTTTCTGTGTGTGGGTGTGTGTCTGTCTCTCTCTTTTTCTCTATCTCTGTATGTATCTCTCACACATCATACACATATACACACACATATACTCCTTAACTTACCTGAAAACCACCCAACCCCATCCATTCCAGCCATGGGCACTAGCTCCTTCCCCTCAGCCTTATGCCCCTAATTCTATTTCCATAGAAGCTGACCTGGCAATCAAATCCAAATGATATCAACATCTGTCGGATGAAGGGGAAGCAGGAGGTAAGACTCATTTTCTCCTCATTCCAGACCCAGACAGGGAAGCCCATTTTCACACTCAAGTCCCTTCCCCCAGGACTGTCCTGGTAGGTGGCCCTAACCCTTACCTCTCTCCTAATCCCCATGATGTTTTTCTTCTTCCTCAGGGTGAATGCCGTAACTTTGTGAAGGTGCTGTTGGTTAGAGATGATAACACCCTCTTTGTGTGTGGGTCCAACGCATTCAACCCTATCTGTGCCAACTATAGCGTGAGTCCTGGCCCTACCTGGCGCTGCCCAGACTCCATCCCCAGGGCTGTACCAACCACAGCATGAATTCCAGCCCTTCTTGCCTCTGCCCTTACTCTTACTTACCTCTCATCGTGCCATTAAGTGAGAGCGGGCCACAATTTTCTTTTCTCATCTTTGCAAAACATAAGTTGTAACAATATTTGAGTCCTATATGGAGCCAGTGCTCCTTAGGGCTATGCCATCTATAATTTAAGTCCCAGCCTGCCTGTTCCCTCAACCCAGGGCTATGCCTTTGCCCAGTCCAGGCCGATGGGCCCTGGCTACAGATCCAGAACAGAAGGGTTTGCCACTCTCAGGATTTGCCCTATGGATTTCAAAGAAATTTACAAATATCTTCCCTCTCTGGAAATGGATGGGCAGGTAGATGACCTTGTTAGGCTGGAACAGAAGAGATGCTGGGGTCACTCACATCCTTCTTGCCCTTGCAGATGGATACCCTCGAGCCTATGGGAGACAACATCAGTGGGATGGCCCGGTGCCCCTATGATCCCAAGCACGCCAATGTTGCCCTCTTCTCTGGTGAGTGTCCTTGGCTCAGCCACGGGCCAGGATTGATGTTCAATGTGTAGCCCCCGGTCAGCCCTTACATCCCTTAGGTCTCCAGTGAAATAAGTCCAAACACTAACCTTCCATGCATACTACCCTCAGAAATTTTTGCATTAAAAATCCATTTCCTCCATCCCTTCTGTCTGTGCCTAGGGTGAAGAGCTCACCCATTGCATAGATGGGGAAAAGGGTCTCAGAAAGTAACTGGCTGTTTTAGGCTTATTCAGCTCTCACTGTGGACCAGGAAGAGCTTGCTCATTGCACATACAGTTTGGTACATGCTTCCAATTTGTATGCCCCTAATACCAGTTTTTTGTCGCTCTCTCTTGTGCCCTCCCAGGTGGGATGCTTTTCACAGCGACTGTCACTGACTTCCTGGCTATTGATGCTGTCATCTACCGAAGTCTGGGCGACAGCCCCACACTCCGCACAGTCAAGCATGATTCCAAGTGGTTCAAAGGTGGGAAGCTGGGGAGGGGAGGAGGAAAAGCACCTCAGACTGCATTACCCACCAAAATAAGAGTCTCCAGTGGTGATAGACAAAGAGAAAACTCAGTTCTTCACATGATAGTGCCTGGAAGCTAAAATCTTGGTGGGATGATCTTGGAAGTCCTTTCATTCTAGAATTCTACCTCCTCTCTGACACCCCCCAAAATTCCCTTGTCATCATTAAAAATCTTCCCCTCGATCAGCTGCCTAATGCATGTGTCACAAACATTCTCACTCCAAAAAATGTGTTTGCCCTCACAGTAAGGGCTGAATGTTGACCTCCCTTCTCTTCCTCTCATCTTATCCTTTGACCCACAGAGCCTTATTTCGTCCATGCCGTGGAGTGGGGAAGTCACGTGTATTTCTTTTTCCGAGAGATTGCCATGGAGTTCAACTACCTGGAGAAGGTGAATCCCTGACTGGGAGATGCAAGGACTTAGTGGGATAAACGCTCCCCCCATATAATCTCTGGGGCTTCCAAGGCCATAACAGTCACTAGAACAAGTTTGTAGAGTGCCCAGTGCAGAGCTGGTACGGTAAAGGAAGACGACAGGCTTCTTCCATTCACACTGGGTCTAATGTTTTCCAAATCACTATCGCATCGCTTCCCATTTTATTATTCACTCTATTTTACAAATAAGGAAACTGAGGCCCCAAAGAGGGAAAATAACCTAAAGAAGTGATATATCTATAGCAGAAATAGGACCAGAACTCAGGGCCCTCTTCCCTGCACTAGACTTGTGTATCTCTTCAATGAAAAAAAGCCCCCCAAATCCCCAAACCTTACAATAGTAAAGAGTTTTAGAGTTCATCTGGTCTGACCCCTCACTTTACAAATGAGAAAGCTGAAGCTCAGAGAAAAGAGTGTCTGGCCGAAGTTAGTGCCACGAGTTAGTGCCATTGCTAGGATGTTAACATTCCTCCCCTTTCGGACTATGGTGCTTTCTATGAAACTGCTTTCTCTCTGACTGATTTCTATCATGTGGGAGTTCCAGGCTAGGTTCAGGGAATGGATGGGATATGTGACTCACCACGGCTACCTCCTAGGTGGTGGTGTCTCGTGTGGGCCGCGTGTGCAAGAACGATGTGGGTGGCTCTCCTCGAGTATTGGAGAAACAATGGACATCCTTCCTGAAGGCCCGACTCAACTGCTCTGTACCTGGAGACTCTCACTTCTATTTCAACGTCCTCCAGGCTGCCACTGGCATTCTCAATTTGGGAGGCCGCCCTGTGATCCTGGGCCTCTTTTCTACCCCTAGCAACAGGTCATTAGAACAGGGACTGGTGCTTGCTAGATGAGCCCCAGTTAACAGGGTCTCAGGAGTGGAGAATTCAGCCCATCCAAACTTTTCTGTCCCTGAGGTCCCCCAGGGCAAACCTTCCTTGAGTGACTTATTCACCTTGTGCCCTTAGCCCTCACTCCAACTTTTCATGTTGTCCCTTCTCTCCTACCCCAAGTTCAACTCTCCATGCCTCCAGATCCCAAGCATTTAACTCTCAAGTCCTTAAATTTTCCATGTCCCTAACTCACCACCAGCCCTTAATTCCCCTGTAACCCCTAGCCTTGCTCTCAGCTGTCTGTCTCTAACTCTCCTGAAACTTTTCCACCCTCATGCCCCTCTCTCCCCTACAGTATCCCTGGCTCGGCTGTCTGCGCCTTCGACATGGGCCAGGTGGCAGCTGTCTTTGAGGGCCGCTTTCGAGAACAGAAGTCGCCAGAGTCCATTTGGACTCCAGTGCCTGAAGAGCTGGTACCCAAGCCTCGGTGAGTCAGTCAATAATCAATCAGTAATACACAGCTGATGAATATGGAACTACGTTTAGAAGAATTGCACATGTTTAGCCTATATCAGATTGCTTGCTATCTAGGGGAGGAAAAAAGTCTATAGGAGGGGGAGGAAGGGAAAAAAATTTGGAACACAAGATTTTACAAAAGTGAATGAAAACTATCTTTGCCTTTATTTGGAAAAATAAAAAGCTATAATAAAAAATTAGTCAGGAAGCATTTAAGTGCAACTATGTGCCGGGCACTGGGCTAACTTCTGAGGATACAAAGGGCAAAAGATGGCCCCCTGCCCTCAAGAAATAGCAAATAACATAACACTTGGACAATTAAATATGTATAATATCAACTGTGGATAACAGGTAGAAGGCACTAGAATTAAGAGAGATCAGAAAAGACATCCTCTAAAAGGTGGGTCTTGAAAGAAACCAGGAAAGCTATGAGGTAGCTCTTACCCCTGCCCTTAGTTCCAGGCAGCCAAAGACTTGATTAGAACTTAGGTCCTAGTAAAATCAGAACTGAAGGTTTCTTTAAGATCATCTAATCCAGCATTCTTAATATAAGGTCGAGGATAAAAAATTTTTGGATGTGTATTTTATTTGTTTTGTTTTTTAGTTGTTTTGTGTGTGTATTTTTGGATGTGTAGTTTATTTGTTTTGTTTTTTAGTTGTTTTGTGTGTGTATGTGTTATTTTGTTTTGCTGAGGCAATTGGGGTTAAGTGACTTTCCCAGAGTCACACAGCTAGGAAGTGTTAAGAGTTAAGAGTCTGAAACCATATTTGAACTCAGGTCCTCCTTACTTCAGGGTCAGTGCTCTATTCACTGTGCCATCTAAATTCTCTGTTAACATGTTTTAAATAATGAGTTTCCTGTGCAGTTCCCTGTGTTTTATTTTTTTATTATTATTATTAAAAACATTATTCTGAGAAGGCTTCCACAGGTTTCAAGTAGATGCTTAGAAAGGTAAGTGACATCTCTAGGATGTCACATGGAGCCAATAAGTGGCAAAGCCCAGATTTGAGCCCATACCCTTTCACCCCAGTCAGGTGTCCATGATTCTCAAGATACTGGGGTACAGTGGAAGCAGTGTATTAGCCCTCTGGACCTTGACCAGTCCCTAATCTTTCTCTTCCTTCCTCAGGCCTGGGCTCTGTGCAGCCCCTGGAATGCCCTACAATGCTTCCAGTGCCTTCCCTGATGAGATCCTCAACTTTGTTAAGACCCACCCTCTTATGGATGAGGCAGTACCTTCCCTGGGCCATGCCCCCTGGATCGTGCGCACCCTTGCCCGGTTAGTACCTAGGGAAGTAGAGAAAAGGAGGAAACATAGAAAAGGGGAAAGAGGGAGTATTCGTAATTATATCCGTGTCATCAAGCATTACTGTATATGGGCTTCCAAGTCAAATGCTGACCATTACTTTTATTGGTGGTATGGGGGTGGGGGGGAACAGCTATATTAGCATATATGCATGTTGGGATATTAGCATCTATGTATTATTCAGGAAATACTTATGACATGTCTACTGTATACAAAGTCCTATACTCAGTGCTAAGAGAGATACAAAATTTAGCTAAGATGACCTCCCTTTTATAGGCTTCACAGTCAACAATCGGAGGATAAGTCACAAACTCAGATGATTATACACACTTAGTAGTAATATTGCAACAGAGTTCATCAGTAAACATTTATTAAGCACTCACTCTTTTATGGGCATAGCAATAAGCACTAGGGATATAACTAAAAATAAAAACAAAAGTCATACTTACCCTCAAGGAGTTACAATCTAATAATCTAAGACAACATACCAAAAGAAATGAAAAAACAAGAAGGTATGATGAAGTCCAGAGTCGTGGAGAGCTGGGTGAGAAATGAAGAGAAGAGAGATTAAAGGAAGAAGGTTTTTTTTTTTTTTTTTTTGGGGGGGGGGGAAAGAGGAAGAAAGAGAGGAAGAGGAGGGGAAAAGGGAGGGAAGAAGGGAAGGGGGGAGAAAGGAAGGACAGTATAGCCATATGGGAACAGTGGGAACTAAGGCAAGGAACCGGAAACTCTAAGCTAGTTTTAGAGACAGAAAGTTTTTGACTATAGGAGAGTAATGAGATGAGGCTAGAAAGGTGTGAGGAAAAGGGGGGATGCCTTAAATGTCAGGCAGAAGAGTTTGAACTTTACTTGGTAAGCTCTAAGGAACTACTGAGGCTATTTGGACAGAGGCATATGACCGGCTGAGAGATGATTCGGACATTGCTCTGAAGACTGGACTGGGGAGGGTGTAAGAAGATGAGTGGCAATGAGGGCCAAGATTAGGACATAAGCAGAGTAGGTGATTACAAGGAGTGTCCATAAGTAAAATCAACCATAAACCAAAGGATGTGTGTTAGGGGTGAAGAAAAGGGTCCAAGATATGGGATATGTAAGAATTTATGAAAGCAAATACAAAATAAAAATACAAAAGCCAAGAGGAGAATTAGATATAAGGGGAACAATAAGCTTGTGGGCATTGATGTATACATATATTGTGTTGATATTCAACAATCCACACATTGATCAAGTTCTAATATGCATAGAGAAAGGCCTTGTATCATTATGGGTGTCTTCGCGGGTATGTTTATATATCAGTGCTCCCAATCGTATCTACTTAGGTAGATGGGGTGGGCCAGGTAGACCTGTGGTAAGGTCCCATTAAATTATGTTCACCTGAGTAAAGCAGCTGTCCTTTGGTGGGCATGACCAGGGATGAAGCTGCCCAAGCTCTGACCTTCCTTCTTCTTCCTGGGCACTAGACACCAGCTTACCCGAGTAGCTGTGGATACCAGTGCAGGGCCCTGGGGAAACCAGACCGTTGTCTTCCTGGGTTCTGATACCGGCACTGTGCTGAAGTTCTTAATCCGACCCAATAGCAACTCCCGGGGTCCCACTGAGCAGAGCGTCTTTCTAGAGGAGTTTGAGACCTATCGGCCCGACAGGTGAGGGCGTGTGGGAGGTGCTAGTAGAGGGGTGAGGGTATGCTTGAGCTTGCCCCCAGCTCTGTGGGCCATGGCACCCTCCATGTCCTTAGGAGCTTGTCAGGATTGCTTATAAGAACAGTCCCAACCTACCTCCTGCTTCCCCCTTCCCCATTGATTACTTGCCTGGTCCAGAGCCTACCTGATCCTTTTTCTGGCCAGGTGCGGGCGTGGCCCTGAGGAGAGCCGGAGGCTTCTGAGTCTGGAGATTGACCCCACAGCTGGGGCCCTGCTGGTAGCCTTCCCTCGGTGCGTGGTCCGTGTGCCTGTGGCCCGTTGTCAGCAGCACTCAGGCTGCATGAAGTGAGTTTTCAGAAGCCCAGGGCTAATCTTTAAGTTTGGGGGGAAATCCACCTCACCCTGGGCCTGGAAGTCAGTGAGTCCTGGGTTCTCTGGGAGCCTTGGAGAACCAGAGGTATAAAAGAACTATGGAAAAGCTGGAGGTTTAGGGGAAACCTGGGAAACAGTGCCCTGATGACATGCCTGAGGGCACTTGGATCTCTTATCTCTGCTCCTCTTTGTCCCCTTTCCTTCCTGCCCCCCAGGAACTGCATCGGCAGTCAGGACCCGTACTGTGGCTGGACACCTGATGGTTCCTGCATCTTCCTGGCCCCAGGCACCAGGTATGGGGTGAGCTGAGGAAGAGTATCAAGTCAGGAATGGAACTCAGCACCAATGGCCCTTCAACTCACCCTCGCCACCTCCCATGGATGTGGCATTCTCCCCAATTTAATTTCACCTCTAGTTGTTCAGTCATAGTAATCCTGTCTCTCTCTTTAAGACCTCATTTTGGAGTTTTCTTTTTTTATTAAAGCTTTTTATTTTCAAAACATATGCACGGATAATTTTTCAACATTAACCTTTGCAAAACCTTGTGGTTCAACTTCCCTTCCCTTCCCCCCCCATCTCCTCCCTCAGATGGCAAATAATCCAATATATGTTTAACATGGTAAAATATATGTTAAATGGGAGTTTTCTTGACAAAGATACGGGAGTGGTTTGCCAGCTTATTTTACAGGTGGGGAAACTAAGGCAAATAGGGTTAAGGGACTTGTCCAGGGTCACACAACTAGTTAAACTTAGGAAGGTAAGTCTTCCTGACTCCAGGTGCTATGCCCATTGATATCCAGATACCCGGTCCCATTTTTCTCCTCTGTAAGATGGAGGGGAAACAGCACGATAACTGGGCTTATTTTGAGGAAAGCACTTTGTAAGTCTGAAAGTCACTGAAATGGGAGGTGAAATTTCCAAAGAGACAATGCCAGTAGCTAGGTGAGCCTTCCCTTTATCCTCCTTGGCATCCACCCTGCGTCCCCTCTCAGCCTCTAACAGTGAAGGACTAGAGAAGCAAAAAGAAGGATTTGGAGTTCAAAGGTATGGGTTCAAATCCAGCTTTGCTTCTTAATTGTGTGATCTCAAATCGAGACTTCAGTTTCCCTAGGCTTCAATATCACATATCAAATGAGGAGTCTGGGCCAGATCACTTCCATGGTTCCTTCTAGCTCTAAATCTGATCAAATGATAAACTCATTCCAGATCCAAGAACCCCTTCTTGCATCCTTAGGATATGAATGAGAAAAGGAAGGGACTACGGGATTCTGAATACCCCCTTTTCCCACTTGTCCCCCACAGCATGGCTGTATGGCACATCAGATCACGGTGCGAACCTGGCCTTAGATAAAAGTTGTGTTATCCTGAACAAGACTTTTTTTTTTTTTTGACAGTCATATAATAAGAATTTAATAACTGCTTTCTGATCAACAAGCTTCAGATAAGGGAGATGTCTCTTAAACAGCAAGATTGTATTAGAATCTGTACTTATGTACATTGATTTGTTTCTGAGATCTCTTTCTGTCACATATATTCATAGAAAAGTCTTTAAAGATACTGCCCTAGAAGGCCACAGAACAAGACACTTGATATCTGTTTGCCTCCGTTTGCTCATCTGTAAAGGGAATATAAGCACCTGTATCCTAGGATTGTTGTAAAGTCCAAAGGAGATAATGATTGTAAATTGCTTGGTACAAGTGCCTGGCACACAGTGGGTCATTTCTTCCTTCTTTCCCACAGGGCTATCTTTGACCAGGACATCTCTGGAGCTAGCACATCTGGCTTAGGGGACTGTACTGGTGAGTGCTTGAGGGTTAGGGAGGATGCCTGACCTAGACCAACCAGGCAGCATTTCCTGAGGAAGGGAAACTTTATGAGCCTCCCCCCAGCTGTCCCGCAGCCTCACCCTAGCATCTGGGCCCACACATATCCAAACCCTGGGCAAGGACAGGGAGACCCCGGCCGTTCCCATCATGCTCCGTGCTGCCCGGTCTGGCCAAGCAGCACTGAAGCTCTTCGGGCAGCAGATGGACATAGAGGGAGACGGGTGTGGAGGGACCTGGCTGGAGGCAAGCTGAGAGATACTAAGGGCAGTGGATCCCTGAGGCCCATCGGCCGGGGCTCCGTCAGCCGTTCAGACCCTGGAGTTTCATCCCCGTGGCTAGAGGGAAGGCGGGAGGGCCGGCGCCATCTGCCTGGGGCTCACCCTCCCACGTGTGTCCCAGGGCTTCTTCGGGAAAGCTTCATGGAGGAGCGGGCTGGCCTCGTGTCTGTGAACCTGCTGGTGACTTCCTCGGTGGCTGCCTTTGTCATCGGGGCCGTGGTCTCGGGCTTCAGCGTCTGCTGGTTCGTGGGGCATCGAGACCGGCGGGAGTTGGCCCGCCGCAAGGATAAGGAGGCGATCCTAGCGCACGGCGGGGAGGGCCAGGTGGTCAGCGTGAGCCGCCTGGGTGAGCGGCGAGGGGGGGCCGGGCCGCGGGCCGGGCCGCCCGAGACGCTGCTGGCCCCCCTCATGCAGAACGGCTGGCCCCAAGCAGCGCTGTTACAGGCCGGCCAGCACGAACTGGCCTCGGGGCTGCTGCCCACCCCCGAGCAGACCCCGCTGCAGCAGAAGCGCTGCCCCGGCGGGCTGCCGCGGCGCGGCTGGGAGCAGACGCAGGGAGTGCTGCACACCGTGCTCCGGGAGCCCTCCGGCAACGCCCCGTCCCTTGGTGCTGCGTCCTCCTCCTCCTCTTCCATCATCCTGCTGCACCCCGGCGGCGGCGGCCACGGGCCGGACCCCGAGGCGGGCGGCGACGTGCGCTTCCTGCCTTCGGCGATGGCCGGGAGCCGGGACCAGGTGGGCGGCGTGGCCCCCTCCCAAGCCAGGGCGGGCCGGGCCTCCTACGTGGACTTCCCCATCACACCCCACGCCAGCCCTGACCGGCGGCGGGTAGTTTCCGCGCCCACGGGCCACCCGGACCCAGCCACTGACAGCCTGTCGAGGCCCTGGAGCCCCCCCACCGGGAGCCTGACGAGAAGCGGCCCGGCGGCCCCGGCCCTGCGGCGCACTCACACCTTCAACAGCGGCAGCAGCGAAAGATGCCCGGGGGAGCCCCACCACGCGCGCCGCCCCCGCCCACTCACAGACTTTGCCCGCTTGCTCCCCTACGGGCCTGAGAGGACTGCACCCCCTGTGCAGTAGGCGGGGGACACAGCCCATCGATGCCCCCCGATATCCTCTCGGCCTCCACCTCCCTGGCAAGGGGACCCAGGCGCGGGGCCTGCCAGCTCGGGCACAGGAAGAGGCTGGCCAGGCGAAAGATGGCTCCCAGGCCCTCATCGAGGCAACAGCGGCCCCGGTCCTCCTCCAAGCAGGGTGCTTCTGGGGAGTTGGGGTTCCTTCTCACACCGGCCCTCCGCGGCACCCCCGGGGAGCACAAGAAGCACAAGAGCGTTGATCCCTTCCCTCGGGGGTTGGAAGAAGCTGTGCTGGTCTGGGATGGGAAGGACTGGGAGTCAGGGACTTGGGTTCGAATCCCAGCCTGCCTCTGACTAGCTGTCACCTGACCTCTTCGGGCCTGAGGGTCCTTGTCAGCGAAGCGAGGGACTAGATCGGACTAGATGGTGTCTTAAGGCCCCTTCCAGCTCTCCGTCCTACCATCCCTACGATTGGAGACTGGCCTCTCATTTCTTATCTGCCATTCTCCTGGTTGTTTTTCTTTTCGGTTTCCTTTTTCTTTTTAATGAATTGCACAATCTCGGGCTCAGTGGGCCGGGCCGAGGAGCTGCCCCTTGGCCAGGGGCGTGGCCTGAACAGAGCCCCCCCCCTCCCTCGCCCCTGGGTATCCCTCCCCCACCAAATGGTCCCTTGGGCCAGGGGTCCTCTGAGTTGGGTGTGCGTGTGTATGTGTGTATGTGTGTGGGGGTCGCTGGGTAGGTATATGTGCGTGTGAGCGTGTGCATGCCCGTGTCCATCCCGGAGGAAGGGGGCAGTGGGAGAGGGCGCGTCCGAGTACAGGGCCGCAGCTGGCGGGTGGTGATTGTGGGGCCATCGGTACAAGCGAGGTAGGTTCGGAGCGGGTATCACTGGTGTCTAGCAGGAGCTCGAGAGGCGAAGTGGCTCAGAGAGGCGAAGTGGCTCAGACGTGGCAAGGGGTCATGGGAAGTGGGATCCCACCCCTTCAGGGAAGATGGCGATGTGTCTGCCAGCTTGGAGAGGAGCTTGGGTCTTCACCTCTCCCATTCCAGCCCAACCTCCCCCCCCTTCTCCCCGCATCCCTCACTCCATGCTCCAGACACTGCTGTCTAAAGGGCTCTGGTTTGGTGTGGCTCAGGGGAGGGAGCCCTGGGGGGTACAGTACCCCTGTAAAATAGGGCCCCAGGGTAGGGAGAGGGTCCCCAGCACCTCCCATCCTCTCGTGACCTGTGACCTTCCACCTTTGACCTGCAGGTCATGCATGCAACAGCTGTGCTCTGTATTAACTCTGGAATTAGCCCTCTCCCCCCACCCCCAAATAAAACTCTGTTTACAACACCCACTGCTTGGGCCCTCTCTTTGGCTCTCATCCACCCGGCTGGCTGATGTGGTGGATGCCAGGGCTGTGGGTCAGGGGCCTTGGGTTTGCCATCCGAGTGACCTTGGATAAGGCACCTCTGAGTTTCAGTTTCTTTACCTGTGAAATGGGGATAATAATACTCATGCTACCTACCTCACAGGATGGTTGGATGGAAATCAGTTCCAAGTTCAAAGATGCTATAGAAATGTAAACTATTTTTATTCTTATTTAAACGTGGCAGCAAAGGCGGCTTTGCCCTAGGGCGCAGCTGCTCAGCCACACGGGGTCATATCTTAGGGAAGCTTTTTACATCCTTCAGTGAACTTGAAGCTAGAGGATGAGGAGGATGGAGCTAGAGCTGGGAAGGACCTTGGGTCTTGGACCATCACAGCTGGGAGGAACCTTATGTCATAGCATGTTCAAACTAGGAGGAGCCTTAAAACAGAGAGGCCTTAGAACTCCTGGCATTTAAAACCCTTCCAAACCTGGCTCCAACTCCCTTTTCCTCATGGTCCAGCCAAACTTGTGGGAAGCTTCCTCACAAATGAAGCTCCATCTCCCCTCTCTGGGCCTTTGAATTAGACAGTCTTCCATGCCTGGAATGCCCTCCCTCCTCACTGCAACCTCATAAGATTTCCTTCAAATCTCAGCTCAAATGCCACCTCCTACAGACGACCTCTTACTCCTCTCTGCCAGCAGCTAATGCCTCCCTATACCCCAAATTACCTGGGTTATTTTGTATGCATTTCATAGGTTCCATAGATTTCAAGCTGGAAGGAATGGTCCAAACCTCTCATTTTATAGATTAGGGAACTGAGGCCAGGGAAATGAAATGATCTCTCCAAGATCAGCCAGATAGTAAACTTCAGTGGTAGACTTTGAATCCAGTTTCTCTGACTTCAGAGCCAACATTCTTTTCCTTTTTTTGTTTCCTTTTTTTGGTATTGGTCAAGGAAGTTCCTCATCAGGACCTTCTTAACACCAATAAAATCATATGTCTGGTCAACACATATTTTGTATATATTTACTTTGTATTTATTTATATGTATATATGTTGTACATGTTGTCTTCTATAGAATGTGAGCTCCTTGAGGGCAGGGACTGTTTCCTTTTTGTCTGCATCTAGTAGGCACTCAATAAACACTGGTTGATTGATTGAATACAGAATGTCAGAGCTGGAAAGGTCTTTGGTACCTAGAATGTCCTAGCTGGAGGGAACCTTAGAACATGGTATGTCAGAGAAGGAACTTTTGAACAAATAATGAAGTCAAAATTGAAAGGGGTTTCCTTAGATCATCAGCTCCAACTCCATTTTACAGATGAGGAAACCTGTAAATTGAGTCCCACAAAGGACAATCACTGAGTCACATGGAGATATGGCAGAGCTGAGGATGAACTTGAGCCCTTCAGTTAATCTTATTTTCTTTGAAATACATCAGGCTAGCTCTATGTCTGTCTGTCTGTCTGTGTACGTGTGTCTCTGCATTTCCATGTCCATGTGTATATATTTGTGTATATATGAGATTGAAGAAGCACATGGGTCTGATATTCTGGGACTGGGCATCCTTATTACTGAATTCATTTGAAGAGAGAGAAGGCTGGGCAGCCGAGTCATTCCCGTGGGACAATCAGAGAAGAAACAGAACTGTAACAGAGAGCACAGAGACTTATTCCCCCCCCATTGAGGGTCTCATTTTCCCATTTTGTAAAATTGCATCTTTTCCTTCACCCTTTTTCTTCTTAACAGTGTATGATGATCTTATAATCACAATATGTCTTAAGAGTTTAGCTGGGTGTCCAGAGCATATTGAGTCAAACATCCTCATGTAACAAATGAGGAAACTGGGGCCAGAGAAGGAAAGTGACAGTCACACATCTCAGGTGTCCTGACTGCCAGGGCCAGAGTTCTTTACACTGAACCTCATTGTCTCTGACTGCTCAGACAATGGAGGAGGGGAGCAGTAAGAATATGGATTAAGAGATGACTGACAAGAAGGAATCTTTAGGGGCTTCAGGGACAGGAAGGGGAGGCCCATCTGTCTCTTCAGTTAAGAGAGATCAGGAAGCAGCAATTTCTCTGCCACCAACAGTTCTGGCCCCCATGACAATGACGAAACCCCATGGGACAGACTCCAAAGTAAAGAACAAGAAAGAACCCTGCACCCTCAGCCTTGACCCACTTCTACTTCCCGTTACTTTGCAAGGCATTTGCTTCACGAGGCTTCCATTGCTTCATCTGCCAAATAAGATGGATTGGGCAAGATGAGTCCCAGAGATGATCTTCATTCTGAGTGCTCCCAATGCTGACATTCTCTGCCCGAAGGGCTTTCTCCTTATACCCACCCCTAGCTCTGATATTCTCCATTCTTAGGATATTCTCTGTTCCAAACGCTAGCCTATTCTGCTACTCCCAGCTCTATGTTCTGTGCCCTGATGGTCTGTGTTCTAAGGTCCCCATCAGATGAAGTTTTATGTTCAATGGACCTTTCCAGGATTCATAGAACATTATTCCTCTCCTCCACCACCACTTTCCATCTTCCTTTCTTTTCCCAAGATCCTGAAACTTGGATTCGTAACCTTGCAGAGGTTGTAAGGAAAGGGTATGTGACCTTAAAACTAGGGATAACATTTAGGAGAAATCTTGATGAGTAACCCCAATTGTAACACCTATTCTGGGAAGTCTCCTCCCCTCCCTCTTCCCCCCAACTGGACAGTGATTTTGCAAGCAATTGCAGAGGCCCTGAACTAGACCAAGCCAGTGTGGATAGAGATTTTACAGGAGTGTTCTTCCCTGTTTCCTGCCCCACCTACCTTTATATAAAATCTCTACCTCAGGAAGGCTCCAGAAGGAAGAGCCAATGAGCAGTAGCTGAATAGACACTATGTCCTCCTATAACACAGAGCCTGGCCAAAGGTAAGAACTTGGGGCACATACAAGAATAAACACATCCAGCACACTAACAAACCTATTAGTGACACACAAATATAGGAGCAGATAGACATACACAAATAGAAAGTTAGAAACACAAATGCAAAAACAGATAGGGCAATACACACCTTAGCACCGAGGCAAATAGCAATAGAAATACAGCTATACACATGCATAAATGTAGAGACAGTGCATATGCTTGTGTATGCAAGAGAAACCAGGACTGTAACAGAAGTGGGGGGTCAGTTAATGTTATAAGTGGGAAGGGACTTTAATCAGGAAAGCTAGGAATGGGGATGAGATCAAAAGAAGGGGAAAAAGGGATTTTCTGGGTCCTATCTAGGTTCTCAGGGAGATGGTAAGGGACAAGGCCATCAACCAGGATACCCTAATACTCCCCTCTAAGTCCCAGTTTCTTAAACTGTAGTTTATAGCCCATATGGGATCTTGTAACTGAATGTGGGTGTCATGAAATAATAATTTATAATCAATAAATTTTTGATTTGTATGCCTATTTTATATGCCTATATACTTGGGGTCATATAAAAATTTCTCAAGTGATTACAAGTGGAAAAAGTTTAAGAAGCTCTGTCATAGACCATATGGCTTAGACAGTGACTAATTAATTGATTGTAAGTCATTTCCCCTCTCTGGTCCTAGTTTCCTCTCCTGTAGAAAGAAAGGATTGTCTCAGTCTCTTTCAGCTCTAAGACTGTGGATTCTAAGAGCTCTGAACAGTGGAGGAGGCTAGCTGGGAGGGATTCCTGGAGAAAGTAGTGCATCAAGTAGACTATGGCTGGGAAGAAAGGGAAAGACTGAGAGGGAGGGACATTCTGGCTGAAGAGAACTGGATTGTGAGCAAAGACACCAGGATAATGGTAAGACAGATGACAGCCGCCTCCAAATTATGCTGGGAGGTGGGAAGTAGAAACACCACTTGGACTCAAAGACAATGTATAACACTGAACCTTGGAAGGGACTTTTAAAGGAAGGAGTTTCTCATAGAAGAACTCTCTCTTAAATAGAATCATGGTTCAAATTCAAGATATTCATAGGATGTCAGGCTTTACAAAATACCATGTCACAGTTGGAATTTTAAAACATAGAATGTGAGATGTCAGAAGTGGTATTATGTATTGGACTGGTCTCTTCATTTAGAATCAGAGGGCCTTCATTCTAGTGCTCATCTATGCCATATTAACTGACTTTGGTCTTAAGCAAGTCACTCCCCTTCCTGAATCCTGTTTTCTCTTACAGAGAGGGAGGAGGTTGCTCTAGGTATTTTCTGTGGTCTCTCCTAATTCTAAATCCTGTGATCCTTTGGAAGGAACCTTTGGACATACAATATAAGATGAAGCTGGAAAGGAAGTGTTTGCACATTGGAGGGTGTGTGGGATATTGAAAGTCAGATTTTTGAAGAGAGTGACACAGCAAGATCTTTTGGAAGGAAGTATTTGGGGGAGATGTAAAGGGTTGAGTGGAAGGAAAGACAGTGGAGATGGGAAAAGCTACTAGAAAGTTACTGCTAAAATTCTCTGAATTATAAGGAAGCTCAGGTGATCATCTGGTTTACCCCTTTGTTTTATGTCTACTCTGAAGTCCAGAGAATTTCAGGGATTTGGGACAAGATTGCATAGCATCCAAGCAATGATTCATCTTTTTGTGTCCACAGCCTGGCTGCCTGTGGTCTGAGTAGCTCTCTAGCTATGCAGCTGCTGCTGTTTCTTCTGCTGTTCTCTTCTCCTGGCCAAGCACTTCTTCAGTGTCCCAAGGCCTGCAACTGTATCTTGCAAGTCAATGGCACATCAGCCACCTGTGGCCCCCTGAACAGCTTCCCCACGGGTCTTCCAGTGGATACTACTTTTGTCTCCGTAGAAAATACCAACCTCTCACAGCTCTCAAGTGATGCCCTCTGGGGTCTCTCCAATCTCCAGGAATTGCATCTTGCCGGCAATAGGATTGATAATTTAAACTCTGGGCTTCTGAAACCCACACCCAGCCTTGAGGTGCTGGACCTGACATATAACACCTTGTCTGAGCTACCCAGTGGACTCTTCAGAAATTCGACAGTCCTCCACTCCTTGGTGCTGAAAGGAAACAGACTAGAGACTCTCAAACTGGACTGGCTGGAAGGGCTGGTGGCCTTGAAGTGGTTGGATGTGTCTGAAAACCGGATCCAAAAACTACCCCCAGATCTGCTCCTCAACTTTACAGCCCTACAAATCCTGGATCTATCTGATAACATGTTGCTGGAGCTGCCCCCCAATCTCCTGAAGGGCCTCCCCAACCTTGAAAGGCTTCATCTGCAGGGCAACCAGCTCCAGACTTTCGCTGAGGGAACCTTTTCTGCTACACCAAATCTGCATTACCTTTTCCTCCAGGGAAACCGATTAAATAAGCTGTCTTTGGGCATTTTCAGCTCCTTGGGTGAGCTGGATATGCTTGACCTCTCCAACAATTCGCTGGCACAGGTCCCCGATGGGCTGTTGGATAAGGTGGGCCAGATGAAGGATGGATTTGATCTTTCAGAGAATCCTTGGAAATGTGATGAGGGGCTATGTGGTCTCTACCACTGGCTTTTGAATAAGCAGGACAGAATGTTTTCCAAGCATAATACCCTCTGTAGTAGCCCCGAAAACCAAGCAGGCCAGAAGCTCCTGGAAGTGGCTAAGAAAAATGTTTGTCCCAAGGAACAAGTTCCATAGGACACAACCTTCTCAGCTTTGCTTTGTGCACATCCCCCTACACATTCAGCAACCTGAGCTCATAATGCAGCACCAAACAAGCAAAGTTTTTCTAAATATTCTCCCCTTGACCACAGCCCCTAGGCCCTTGAGCCTGACAGACTCAGCATCCTTATAGCCCAGTTTACCCCTCTCCCAAAGCTTCCTCCTCTATCCTAAACAAGTATTCCTTCTGTATTGATGGAGCATCTCTAGGTTGGCACTCCAAAGCCCTATCACAGTTAGCAGGATTGCTCTTTCCTTCCATTTTAATAGGAAATGTAAGCTATCATAGGAAATAAGTCAAATAAGAATCCAACAGAAACAAAGGAAGATTATTGAGGGATAGTTCTTACTCATTTGGTCATTTATGTCCTTAAGGAGATAGTGTCTCCATGGAAACATTTGGCCCAAACGTACTCAACTGTTTTTAGGTACCAGGAGTTATATGGGCGATTTTCAGAGAGCCAGGTTTTTATGCAATTAGATTGTGAACTCCTTGAGGGCAAGGTCTTGCCACATTTTGTGACCCCAGCACTTAGCTTGATGCCTGGTACATAGCAGATTCTTAATAAGTGATTATCAACTTTCTAACAGAGTTGTTCCAAAGTAGAATAAGCCATCTTGAATGTTAGGGTGTTCCATCATAAGAGATCTAGCAGAAACTGAATGACCACTTGCCTAATTAGTCTCCTGTCTTCTAGTTCTTCCCCTTTCCAAGTTATCTGCTGTACATACAGAAGCTAAAATCATCTTACTAATATACACTTCTGACACAATCACTCTCCTGCTCAAAAGTCGATAATGGTTCCCTATTGTTTACATTTCCCTATTATTACATTAATATATAACACCTGGGAGACAGGCATTTAAAGACTTCCATCCAAGTCACCTTGGCTGATTTAAATACATTAAGGCATTTTAAGTTCCAGTCAAACTAGCATATTAGCTTTCCTGCAAATTCTTGTCTCCATCTTCCATTGGTGTCTTCATAAAGGCTATCCTGATCTGGCATGTACTTCCTCCTCTCCTACAATTTTTGAAATCTTAAGCTTCCTGCTGGACCTAATTGAGGTGCTGCCTCCCCTAATGTTTTTTTTTTTTTCCTATCAGCTCAAACTGTCTTGTATTTTCTTATTTGTCATACTTCCTCCTCCCCCCCCCCCACAACTCCCAGAATGCAAGCTTCTTGAGGGCAAGAACAATTTCTTTTTTTTTTTTTTTTTAAGTACTGTCAGTACCTAATGCATAATAGGATTTTAATAAATGTTTGTTGAATAACTGAATAAATGTCATAAAAAAGTATTCTTCTTCTAGTACAAGTTGGACGAGATAAAACCTGAAGTCACTTCCAGCTCTGAAATTCTATGAAAATCTAGACCATTTTCCTCTACTATTGGGCCAATAGATTTTGGCTAGAATGTGGATCTTGGAGTATATTTAAATTGAATGGAGTTTAACTTTAAAAAATAAATTGCTCTGACTTATGTAATCAGAAAATAAAGATAAAAGGTTTCTGTACCACTTGGGAGTACCCTTCAACCAACATGTATGCCCCAAACCAGCTTACCCCAGGCTCTACCAACTCTGTTTTCATATCCATTCCAAATTGTAACTCATAAACTCCCACTCATGTGTTTACTTTTCCTACTCAGACAGAGGAAGCAATTAATTCAATTCAAAGGCATTTGATAAAATAGCAGTGAGAAAAGAAGCACTTCGCCTGTAAGCCTAGGGCACACTCTCTTACAAATGCACACATCATTAGTGAAGTAAACGAACATATATTCATGGAATGCAAATGACCAGAATGAACCTATAAAGAAGCAAGCCCATGGGAAGCATGTGACCAGGGTATATGTGGAGAGGGGCAACTTATGCATCTAGCACAGTACAGCAACGGATTTTACAGAGAGCAACATCTGTAGAGCAGGACTTTGAACTCTGCTAGGTCTGAGTTAGCCATGGTTTCAAACCCTGCCTCTGACACTGTCTTGGTGAGGTGGAAGGAGGAGTGCAATAAAAATTAACTCTCTCCAATGTTTTAAATAACATTGTAGGACTAATGATATATAATCATACTGGTCTTGTTAGCTCTCATTCCTATTCACCACTAAGCAAGTAGTTGGCTCTGCTAAGTGTGTAGCTACATGGCGTGTAGACTCTGACAGTCCTGCTTACTGCTGGTCTCACATGGGGTGCCTGATGATGCTTTATTGGTCTTGCCATCTCTGCAGGTCATACCAAGCATGGCTCCTCTGAGCATGAGATTCTTTTTTTCTAGATTCAACTGAAGTTCTCAATTAAGGTATTGTCCCTTTCTTATTAGATGTAATAGTGGATTCTGCCTCTTCTCTTTTAACTTAAAGCCTAGATACTTAGCTATAGTACTTTTCAAAAGTGCTGGGGGAAAATCCTTAACAGCTTTTTCTCCCATGCCTCAACTTTCAGAACCTTGGCTAGAGTACACATTTTCTTTTAAAAATATATATATAGTTTTCATCCCAAGAGCCAAGTTTTTTGGAAAATAAAACAATTTTTAGTTTTAAAAAAAAGCATATAAACTTTGTCATTTTTTAACCTCCACTTCCAGATCACCACTGACAGAAGGTCAGAAATGATACCAATGTTAGAAACCTCATTCTGATTTAGGATTAGAAATTCCTTGTTATTCTCTGCCAAATCAACAGCTTACAAAATGTCCTTCCAACAAACTTCCAAGGGGTCTTTGGGTCTGAGATTTTTTAGTTTTCTTAACCACTAAGATTCTTTTTTATTTTCTAATCACATAAATGGAAAGGGGAAAACACAGGAAAAGAAGGCAAGTGCTGGACAAAGGTAACTGTCTTCCAATTGCTTACTACATTCCTCATGTATGTGTGTGTAGTGTTTACATATATGTATACATGTCTGTATGTAAACACAAAAACAACAAAATGTCAAAGATTTTCTAATATTCTCACATAGAATTTTAGAGCTGAAAGGAACCTTAAAAACCATTAAGCCCAATGGTATTTCTTTAAATTATGGCAGAAAAGTTGTGATTACATTATTATAAGAGACGTCCCAGAAAGAACTTTCTCTCTCAATGTAGAGAGAAACCTGCTCTGCCACTTTTCATTTTAGATCATTGCCTTCTTTAGGTAATTTTATTAAGGTGGAAAAAAAAACCAAGAATTCTATTTAGTTTGACAATGAGTTTTGTAAAAAAGACATCCAGATAAATGGATTCAGATTAATTGCAATGACCAATCTTGCCCTCTGAGAACAGGAAGTAAAATACACTTCCCTCCTCTCAATAGAAAAGGAAGGCATCTTAAGATTGGAGCATTGCTCACATTATTACATAAAGTAGTTTTAATAGTATTTAAGAATTGGAAGGGACTTCAGTAGCCATCTAGTCAATCTATTTCTGAAAATGAATCCTCTTTAAAAAACATACAGGAGAAAAAGTCAAATTGGTGAAGTAGAAGGGTGCAGGGTGGTTCAGCCACCTTTCAACATTACTTTCAGTTACTGTGGCTACTAATTACCATGTAACTCAGCCTTTTTGTCATGGTCATTCCAATTCAGATCCCTGTGAGAAGGGGCTTCAGTGAATCTTTAGTGGAAGAAAAAAACCACAACATAGTCATTCTAACGAAGAGGGTCTCAATTCTGTCTCTAGAAGAGGAGCAACATCAAAATCTTATGCAAAATAAAGGGACCCCCTCAATCCAGGAAAAAAGGGGTTTCAACTCAATCTGATCCCTGGAGGAGAGGGGATCTTGATGTATTGGAGAGAAAAGAAAGGTAAAGAAAAGTACCTCAGTGTGATTACTAGGGAAGGAGAGATCTTGGACTCCAGGAGTAAAATAAAGGTTTCATCCTTCAAAGGCATTAGATTAGTCCCTAGAGACTTCTTGAAGGAAAGCCCCTTCCTCCAAGGAAAAAAGATCTTCTATAGAAAAGCAGGGATCTAGAACTCAGATCTCCTCACAAGGAAAGGGCTTCACAAGATTACTTCAGATACCTTATCAAGAGATCTGCAACCCTGCCCCAGACAAAGAATAGGACTTTGACACACAAAAAAAAAGATGGGAAGGTGGGAGAGAAAGGAAGAAAAGAAATGAGAGAGGGACAAGGAGAGGAAGAGGGAGAGACAGAGACAGAGACAGAGAGAATAACTCAGAACCACTTACAAATAAAAGTGTCAGAGAAAAACATAGATTGCCCATGAAAGCAATTAGAATTCATAAAAGAAAGAAGAAATAGTTTAAGATGATATTATAAATGAAATAAATAATTTAAGAAAGAATTGGAAAGGAAATTAGAGCGATGGATAGAGAATTAACAGGTTAACCTAAGAGGTACAAAATCTTACTCAAATAACAAATGTATCAAATAGAAGCTTGGAAACAACAAGAAATATTACAACATGTCAAACTCAAAAGACTAAAAAAAGAAAAGAAAATGTGACGTATATCATATCAAAACAAACAAACAACTGACCTGGAAAATAAATTAAGGGGAGGTAACTTAAAAATAATTGAACTACCTTAATTGTAAGACCAAAAAGAAAGAAAGAAAGAAATTGTATATCACAGTTTAAGAAATCTTGAAAGAAATTTCCAACATATTGGAACAAGGTGACCAAGTAAAAATCACTTCCTGAGAGAAATATTCAAAATGACAACTCTTAGGAATACCTTCACAAAAATTCAGAGCTTCCAGAGTAAATAAAAAATACTTCAAGAAACCAGAAATAAAGAATTTAAGTACAAATTAAACAGGATCACGCAAGATTTAGTAGCTATTATAAAAAAGAAGGAATATGTAACTTGATATTCCAAAAGACAGAAAACTTAGTCCTAGGCTTTTAAGCAACTTACCCTACAGAAAATGAATATAATCCTACTAATAGAAAAAAAATAGATCTTCAATGCAATAGATGACTTCCAAATATTCCTAATGAAAAGATAGAAACTTTGACATATAAACGTGAAAATCAAGACAAACGTAAAAAGGCAAAAACAAGTAAATAGTCATAAGGAACACTGTAAAGATGAAATATTTATATTCTAATAAAGGGGAGATGATATAAGGCTCCCTTCAAAGCTCTAATATTATTTTGACAATGTTGAAAGAAGAAAGGAAAAAATGAAGAAAGACTACTGCTAGGGGAAAAATAGGGGAGAAAAAAATGGGTGAAATTATAGGTAATCAGAGTATACAAGTAAAAGTTTATAATCACAAGGTAAGGAAAATAGACATTATGTGAACCTCACTTTCATCTGAATTGTTTAAAAGTATGTAGAACAAGGGGCAGCTAGTTGGTATAGTGGATAGAGCACCAACCCTGAAGTCAGGAGAACTTGAGTTCAAATCTGGCCTCAGACACTTAACACTTCCTGGCTATGTGACACTGGGCATGTCATTTAACCCCAGTTGCCTCAAGAGGAAAAAAAGTATGTAGAACACACATAGTTTGGTATGCAAATACATTCAACTTAATAGGGAAACAAGAGAGAACAGAAAAAGGAAAGGGGAAGGATAAGAGGAAATGTAGATTCAGGGAGGAATTAATCATAAGTAAAACAAATCCCTAAGCATGAAAAAAGGATAAAAGAGGGAAGAAAAATTAATAGTAAGTACTAAAAAAAAAAAAAAAAAAAAAAAGTATAATAAACTTGAATAAAGAAAAATATAAAATTAATGAACATTATAGAAAATGTGAATTTTATGAACTCACAAAATGTTAAAAGATAGACTAGATAGAATAAAGAATCCAGCAATACATTGTTTACTAGAAACATAACATAAAGATTCACACAGAGTTAAAATAAGGAGTTTGAGTAAAGTCTGTTATGTCTCAAGTGAAATTTTTTTAAAAATCAGGGACAAAAAACATATTTTTAGAAGGCAGCAGCCAAAATAAATTCAATTAAAAGAGATAAACAGGGAAACTACATTTTACTGAAAGGTAGCATAGACAGTGAAGTCATTTCAGAACATAATATAAACCAAATGTCATAGCATCTAAATATTTAAAAGAAAAAATAAATAAGTTACAGGGAGAAATACAGTAAAACTATAATAGTAAGGGATCTCAATATATCCCTATAAAAGCTAAACAAAAAAAGAAAGAAGTTAAGGACGTGAATAGAATTTTTGAAAAGTTTGAAATATAGACTGATGATGATTACTGAAGGGAAATAGAAAGGAGTACACATATACCCAAACAGTATAGAGTACCTTTACAAGTATTAGCCATTTAAAACAAAAGCAGAAAAGCATTAATATTAAACATCTCCTTTATTTGCTACAGTGCAATAAAATATTAAGTAAAAAGCCACTGAAGAATTGATTCAAAATAGACTGAATAACAATCCTAAAAAAATTGGTGTATAAATGAACGATCACAGAAATGGTAGACAATTTCATAAAAAATAAAGACAAGAGACAAATTACCAAAATTTGGAGGATATAGCCAAAATAGTCCTTAGAATAAAATTTATTATCTCTAAAGATTTTCATAGGCAAAAGATAGAAAAAACATATCAATGAATTAGCATATAACTAAAAATCCATAAAAAGAAAAAAAAATTAAATCCCAATTAAACATCAAAATATAAATCCTGAAAATCAAGAAATAGATTAATAAGACTGACATTTAAAAAGCACCAAATTAATCAATTAAAGTCAGAATTGGGTTTTTTTGGGAGGAGGGGGAGGTAGAGAAATAACAAATTTGATTTAAGAAATAAAAGAAGTAAATCAAATTACCACAATAAAAAGTGAAAAAGGAGAATTTACAACAAAGAAGAAATTGTGGATTTTTTAGAAATTACTTTGCTCAACTATAAACCAATGAAACTGACAACTTAAAAGAAATGTGTGAATATTTGTGATTATAAAATATCTAAATTAAAAGAACAAGGAATAAAAAATTTAAACAACTCAAATTCAGGGAAAAAAATTGAGCAAGCCATAAATGAACTCTGAAGAGCAAAAACAGAAGTAGACAGATTCACAAGCAAATTCTATCCAACATTCAAAGAAAAATTAATTCCATAATTACAAAGCATAAAAAAGAGATTCTACCAAATTCTTTCTAGGATGCAAATATAATCTTGTTATCTAAACTAGGGAGAGTCAAAATAGAGAAGGAAAATTAAAGACCAAAAAACTCAAATAAAGATTGATAAAAAAATTCATAAAATATTAGCATAGAACCTACAGCAATATATCTATAGAGATTAGAGATTCTTAAAAACTTTTTCCACTGATGACCTTTTTTTGTCTAATAATGTTTTATGTGGTCCTAGATATGTAGATATTTAAAATAGGAATACAAATCAAACATTTACTGATAATATGTCATAATTTCACAACCCCCACATTCAGTTATAAGACTCCACATGGGATTATGAACCATAGTTTAAGAAGCTGGGATATAGTGTATGACTATGTTAAATTTATACCAGAAGTGCAAGATTAGTTTAATATTAGGAAAAATATAAACATAATTGACTACTTTAATAAGAGTGACAAAAATCATAAAATTATATCAATAAATATAGAAAAAGCTTTTGACAAAATATAACATGGAAATAAATTCTTAATATGCTAGATAGTATAAATCTAAAACTAAGAATGACATATATGTTAAGGGCTCAAATTAGGGTACTTTTCAATAAAATCAGGAATGAAATAAAAATATCCACTGTCACTATTTCTATTTGACATGGTGCTAAAAATGAAAACTATAGCAATAAGACATGGGGAAAAAAAGGATAAAGGAGTACAAGCACAGCCAATGAATAAACAAAACTTATCACTTTCAAGGATGATATTTTAGTGTATTTAGAAAATCCTAAAGAGTCAACTAAAATTAATTGAATTAATATTTTTGAAAAAAGTGACAGAGCATAAAATAAATACATACAAATAATAAACATTTCAATATAATACCAATAAAATGCTGCAGGAAGAAATAGGAAAAGAAATTCCATTTAAAATAATTATAGGATGTGCAAACTATTTGGGAATCTATCTACCATGAGATACAAAAGAACTATATGACTACAACTACAAAATACTATTTACAGAACTAAAAGACAAATAAATGGGAAAAAATTTAATTGTTCATGGGTAGGTCAGGCCAACATAATAAAAATTGTAATTCCAGAATTAGGAAAAAAAATAATGAAATGCATCTGTAACAACAAAAGGTCAAGAATCTCAATAGAAATTTCATACAATACTACCAAAAGTATTTATCATAACATTTTTTTGGTACTGGTTAAACATAAAGAGATCAATCAGTGGAACAATTAGGTATACAACATATAGAAGATTAAGTACATGATATGCAGAAGAAAATTAACTTAGTAACTTAGTGTTTAACGAACTCAAAGGCTCCAGCTACTGGACTATTGACAAAAACTGCCACAAAAACTGGACAGAAATTAGGTTTTGACCAACACCTCACATTATATACCAAGATAAATTTCAAATGAATACATGACTTAAAAATAAAAGGTCACATTATAAACAATTAGAGTAACAAACAGGAAATTATCTTTTCAGATCTAAGGATAGGGGAAGGGTTAATGAATTAAAAAGGGTAGAAAGGATGATGGAGACAAAATGAACAATTTTTTTTTCACTCAATAGTATTTTTTTTTCAAATTTAATGTAAAGATAGCTTTCAACATTCATTTTTGTAAGATTTTGAGTTCCAATTTTTTTTTCTCCCTCTCTTCCCTCTTTCCTTCCCCAGACAAGCAATCTGATATAGGCTATACATGTACAATCATTCTTACCATATTTCCATATTAATAATGTTGTAAGAGAAAATCAGAATAAAAAGTGGAAACCATAAGAAAGAAAAATAACAACAAAAGTGAAAATAGCATGCTTTATCTACATTCCGTCTCCATAGTTCTTTCTCTAAATATGGATGGAATTTTCCATGCCAAATCTCTTTGAATTACTTTGGATTACTGTACTGGTGGGAAGAGCTAAATCTATCATGGTTGATCATCATACAATCTTGCTGTTATTGTGTACAATGTTCCCCTGGTTCTGCTCATTTCACTCAGCATCAGTTTATGTAAATCTTATGTAAGGCTTTTATAAAATCTGCCTGCTCATCATTTTTTATTGAATAATAGTACTCCATTACATTTTTATACCACAAATTATTCCGCCATTCCCCAATTGATAGACATTCACGCAATTTCCATTTCCTTGCTACTCCAAAAAGACCTGCTACAAACATTTTTGCACATGTAGGTCCTTTTCCCTTTTTTGTGATCTCTTTGAGAAACAAACTCAGTACTGGCACTGATAGATCAAAGATACGCATAGTTTGATAGCCCTATGAAAATAGTTTCTAATTGCTTTTCAGAATGATTGGACCAATTTAAAACTCCACCAACAAGGCATTGGGGTCCCAGTTTTCCCACAACCCTTCCAACATTTATCTTTTTTTTCCCCTGTCATCTTACCCAATCTGATAGATATGAAGTGATACTCAGGGTTGTTTTAATTTGCATTTCTCTAATCAATAGTGATTTGGAGCATTTTTTTTATATCTATACATAGCTTTAATTTCTTCATCAGATAATTTTCTCTGCATATTCTTTTGTCATTTATCAATTGGGGAGTGACTGGTATTCTTAAAAATTTTGTTCATTTCTCTATATGTTTTAGAAATGAGGCCTTTATCTGAAAGACTGGCTGTAAAAAATGTTTCCCATTTTTCTGATTCCCTTCTAATCTTGGCTGTATTGGTTTTGTTTGTGCAAGAACTTTTTAACTTAATGTAATCAAAATTATCCATTTTGTATTCGTTCCATAATGTTTTCTTTTATTTTTTGTTTGGTCATAAATTCCTCTCTTTTCCAAAGATCTGACAGGTAAATTATCCCTTGCTCCCCTGATATGCTCACAATATCACTCTCTATTTCTAAATCATGAATTCATTTCAATCTTATCTTGGTATATGATGTGAGATGTTGGTCTATGCCTAGTTTCTGCCATAATATTTTGCAGTTTTCCCAACAATTTTTGTCAAATAGAAAGTTCTTATGCTAGAAGCTGAAGTCTTTGGGTTTATCAAATGGTAGATTACTATGGTCATTAACTACTGTATCTCATGTACCTAACCTATTCAACTGATTCACTACACTATTTCTTAGCCAATACCAAATGGTTTTGATGATTGCCACTTTATAATACAGATTTAGGTCTGGTATGACTAGGCTACCTTCCTGTGTATTATTTTTCATTAAGTCCTTTGTTGATCTTGACCTTTGTTTTTCCAGATCAATTTTGTTATTTTTTCTAGCTCTCTAAAATAATTTTTGGCAGTTTGATTGGTATGGCACTGAATAAGTAGATTAATTTAGGTAGAATGGTAATTTTTGTTGTATTAGCTTGGTCTCCTCATCAGCAAGTGATATTTTTCTATTTGCTTAGATCTGACTATGAGTATGAAAAGTGTTTTGTAATTGTGTTCATATAGTTCCTGGGTTTGTCTTAGCATGTAGACTCCCAAATGTTTTATATTGTCTACAGTTATTTTAAATGGAATTTATCTCTTACTGCTGGGTTTATTGGTAACATATAAAAATGTCTGTGATAAATGTGGGTTTATTTTATATCCTGCAATTTCCAAAGTTGTTTTTTCAAATAATTTTTAATTGATTCTCTAAGTATACTATCATGTCATTTGCAAAGAGTGATGAGTTTTTTTTTCCTCATTGTCTAAACTCCATTTTCTTTTTCTTCTCTTATTGTTAAAGCTAACATTTTTAGTGCAGTATCGAATAATAGTGATGATAATAGGCATCCTTGTTTCATTCTTGATCTTACTGGGATTGCTTCTTTATTTAATGGGATTGCTTTTATTACATATAATGCTTGCTAAGGGTTTTAGTTAGAGCCTGCTTATCATTTTAAGGAAAACTCCATCATTCCTATGCTCTCTCATATTTTAATAGATATGAGTGCTATATTTTGTCAAAAGCTTTTCCTGCATCTATTGAGATAATTATATGATTTCTATTAGTTTTATTATTGATGTGGTCAATTATGCTGATAGTTTTCCTAATATTGAATCAGCCTTGTATTCCTGATATAAATCCCTCTCAGACATAGTATGTTAGGTTGGCAATAAATTTCTGTAATCTCTTTGCTAATATTTCATTTTAAATGTTTGCATCAATACTCATTAGGAAAATTGGTTCATAATTTTCTTTTTCTCTTTTAGCTCTTTCTGTTTTAGGTTTCAGCATCATATCTGTGTCACAAAAGGAATTTGACAGGAGTCCTTCTTACGTGTTCTTTAAATATTTGGTAAAATTCACTTAATAAGTCCATCTGGCCCTGGCAATTTTTTCTTGGGGAGTTCATTGATGGCTTGTTCAATTTCTTTTTCTAAAATGGGATTAACTATTTTATTTTCTCTTCTGTTAACCTGGGCAATTTATATTTTTGTAGATTTTAGATTGTTAGAATTATTAGCATACAGTTGGGCAAAATAGCTCCTAATTATTGTTTTAATTTCCTCTTCATTGGATGTTGAGTTCACCCTTTTCATTTTTGATAACTGGTAATTTGGTTTTCTTTTTTTTTTTAAATCAAATTCTCCAAAGATTTGTCTATTTTAATTTTTTAACAAAAAAGAAAAACAATTCTTAGTTTTGTTTATTCAATAGATTTTTTGCTTTCAATTTTATTAATTTCTCTTTTGACTTTCAGAATTTCTAATTTGGTATTTAATTGGAGGTTTTTAATTTGTTCTTTCTTTTTTTTTTTTTAGCTTTTTCTGCATGCTGATCTACTCTTTATCTGTTTTATTAATGTAAGCATTTAAAAATACAAAATTTCCCCTAAGAACTCCTTTGGCTACATCCCATAAGTTTTGGCATGTTGTCTCATTATTGTCATTCTCTTGGATGAAATTATTGCTTATTTCTATGATTTGTTGTTTGACTCATTCATTCTTTTAGTTTCCAATTAATTTTGGTCTGTTTTAACATGGTCCCATATTACACATGATTTTTATTATATTATGATCTGAAAAGGAAACATTTAATATTTCTGGCTTTCTGCATTTGATTGTGAAATTTTATGCCCTATGTATGCCCATCAATTGGAGAATGGCTGAATAAATTGTGGTATCTGAATATTATGGAATATTATTGTTTTGTAAGAAATGACCAACAGGATGATTTCAGAAAGGCCTGAAGAGACTTACATGAACTGATGCTGAGTGAAATAAGCAGGACCAGGAGATCATTATATACTTCAACAACAATACTATATGATGATCAATTTTGATGAACATGGACATCTTCAACAATGAGACGAACCAAATCAGTTCCAATAGAGCAGTAATGAATTGAACCACCTACACCCAACAAAAGAACTCTGGGAGACAACTATGAACCACTACATAGAATTCCCAATCCCTCTATTTTTGTCTACCTGCATTTTTATTTCCTTCACAGGCTAATTGTACACTACATATATTGTATTTAATTTATACTTTAACATATATAACATGTATTGGTCAACCTGCCATCTGAGGGAGGGGATGGGGGGAAGAAGGGGAAAAATTGGAAGAAAAGGATTGGCAATTGTCAATGCTATAAAATAACAAAGTCCCCGATTTCATTGAATGTCCACTGTTTCCCCTGAAAGATTAATTATTTTCTTCAGTTAGCTTTTTCATCTCCTTTGCCATCTGGCCAATTCTGCTTTTAAAGGAGCTATTTTCTTCAGTAATTTCTCCATCCCCTCCCATTTTGCCAATTCTATGCATATATCTGGTAAATAAAAAGCTATATTAAAAAAAAAAAGAAAGAAATTTTATGCCCTAATATATGGCTGATTTTTGTGTAGTTACCATGTACCATTAAGAAAAAGGTACATTCCATTGAATTTCTCCAGAGATCTATCATTTTCTAAAATTTATTCATTTCTTTGGCTTCTTTCTTGTTAATTTTGTGGTTAGATTATCTAGTTCTAAGAGAAGGAGATTGAGATTCCCTACTAGTATAGTTCACTGTCTCTTTCTTCCTATAATTCACTTAACTTCTCTAAGAATCTGAATGCTACACCACTTGGCACAGATATAGTCAGCATTGAAATTACTTTATTGTTTATGATACTTTTTTTAGCAAAATCTATTTCTGCTTTTGCTTTGTCTGAGATCAGCATTGCTATCGCGGCTTTTTTTTTTTTTTAATTTCAGCTGAAGCATAATATATTTTACTTCAGCCTTTTTACCTTTATTCTGTGTGTGTGTCTCTACTTTAAATGTGTTTCTTGTAAACAACATATTGTAGGATTTTGGCTTTTAATCCACTCTGCTATCTGCTTCCATTTTATGAGAATTCATCCCATTCACATTCATATGATTACTATGTATTTCTCTCTTCCTATTTTTCCTCATTTATACTTTTCTCTCTCTTTTTACTCTTTCCCTCTTTACCAATGTTTTGCTTCTGACACCGACCTGCCTCAATCTGGTCTCCCTTCCATCAGTTCTCTCCTTTTCTTCCCCCTTTCTCCTTCTATTTCCCTACAGAGTAAGATAAATTTCTATGCGTAATCAAGTGTGTGTGTTATTCCCTCTAATGAGATTAAGGTTCAAACAATATTCATCTCACTCCTTCTTTCCCTCTACTGTAATAGGTCTTTTGTGCCTCTTCATGTGATTTAATTTCCCTCATTTTATCTCCCCTTTCCTCTTCTCCAAGTACAACCTCCAGCATTTTTCCAACCCTTAATTTCTTTTTTATATCATCATAACAAAGTCAACTTATACTGAATATACTGAATTCCAATCTCTCCCTATGTATACCTCTTTCTATTTGCCCTAACAAACATGCAGTTCACAGGAGTTGCAAGCATCATCTTCCCATATAGGGATGTAATGTTTAACGTTTAAATAACATTTCTTCTTTCCCACTTACCTTTTTATGCTTCTCTTGAGTTTTTTATTTGAATATTTAATTTTCAGTCTAGTTCTGGTCTTTTCATCATAAATGATTGAAAGTCCCCGATTTCATTGAATGTCCACTGTTTCCCCTGAAAGATTATGCTCAGTTTTGCTGGGTAGATGATTCTTGGTTGTAGTACAAACTCCTTTGCCTTCCAGAATATCATATTCCAGGACCTCCAGTCCTTTAATGTGGAAGCTACTAAGTCCTAGATAATCCTGATTGTGGCTCCTTGATATTTGAATTGTTTCTTTCTAGCTGCTTGTGGTATTTTCTCATTGACTTAATAATTCTGGAATACAATATTACTTGGAGTTTTCATTTTGGGGTCTCTTTCTGGAGGTAATCAGTGGATTCTTTCAATGACTACTTTATTGTCTGGTTCTAGAATATAAAGACAGTTTTCCTTGCTGATTTCTTAAAAAATGTTGTCCAGGTTCTTTTTTTGATCCTGACTTTCAAACAATCCAATAATTTTAAATTACTTTTCCTGGATCTATTTTCTAATTTGGTTAGAGGGTTTGTTATTCAGTGAGGTATTTTACATTTTCTTCTATTTTTTTTTAAATTTTGCTTGATTCTTGTTATCTCATAGAATCATTAGTTTTTAATTAATTTAATTAATTTTAATTAATTATTTTCTTCAGTTAGCTTTTTCATCTCCTTTGCCATCTGGCCAATTCTGCTTTTAAAGGAGCTATTTTCTTCAGTAATTTCTCCATCCCCTCCCATTTTGCCAATTCTATTTTTTTTAAGGAGTTGTTTTCCTCATTGTATTTTTTTCCATTTAGCCAACTCTATTTTAAAAGTTGTTTTCTTTGATGTATTTTTTCTTCCAATTTGGCCAATTCCATTTTTAAGGAATTGTTTTCTTCAATTTTTGTGCTTCCTTTTCCAAGCTGTTGCCTTTTTCCTATAATTCTCCTGCATAACTCTCATTTCTTTTCCCAATTTTTCTTCTACCTCTCTTACTTGATTTTTAAAATCCTTTTTGAGCTCTTCCAAGAGAACCTTTTGAGTTTGAGACCAATTTATATTTCCCTTTGAGGTTTCACATGTAGGCACTTTACCATTGCTGTTCTATTCTGAGTCTGTGTTCTGATATTCCCTGTACCATATTATCTTTCTATGATCAGGGGTCTGTTTTGCTTTTTTTGTTTGTTTGCTTTTGCTCATTTTAAAGAGTTCAGCTCTGTTCCTAGAGCACAGGGAGCACTGTCTCATGCTTCTTTTTCTGGGGAATGGTGGCCTCATCACTGGCTTTCCACACTGAAGTTGGAAGTGGTGATGACTGCCAGGCCTAGTTGTGCCTGTTGTACTGGAGTTCAGGGGCTTGATTTGTGCCCCAGGGCTAAAGGCTTCACAGTGCTGAGCCAGGACTAAGTGCCCTTAGCTGCTGATTGGTGCTATGTCTCAGAGGCTCCTGCTAGATTGCCTGTACTTCATCTGCACTGGACTCTACTCCCCTTTTACCCTAATAAGACAGACCTTTTCTGAAGTCCTTCTTAATTACCCTAAGCTGGAAAGTTGTTTTATTCCATCTTTTTGTGGGTTCTATCACTCCAGAATCTGTTTAGAGGCTTGATTTACCAATGTTTCCGAGGGCAACTGGGGATAGCCAGGCAACTTTTTGGCTTCTCTCCACTATCTTTACTATGCTTGTGACAAATTTAATTACATAAAATTTTAAAGAGGCAGCTAGGTGGCGCAGTGGATAGAGCACCAGCCTTGAATTCAGGAGGACCCGAGTTCAAATTTGATCTCTGACACTAACACTTCCTACCTGTGTGACCCTGGGCAAGTCACTCAACCCCAGCGGCAGGGGGGGGGAGGGGGGGAATTAAACTTGTGTGAACAAAGCACACAAGTCCAGTACAGCTAAGATTAGAAGAAAAACAGTTAACTGGAAAGAAACAAATTTACTGGAACTTTCTCTGATAAATGCCTCATTTCCAAGATATATATATATATTATATATATATATATATATATATATATATATATATATATATATATATATATATATATATATATATATTTTCCCCTTGCGGACAGAAAGTAAAGCTATGTAGCTATGTATGATAATATTAAAAAAAAAAAAAAAACACTCCAAATCACTAATAGAGAAAAATCAAATTAAAAGAGTTCTGATGTTTCATCTTATACCTGTAAGATTGGCAAAGTTAATAAAAAGAAAATGACAGATAGACTTCAGAAAAACAGGTCCATTAGTGCATTCTTGATAGATGTGGAAATTGGTCCAGCTATTCTAGAAAAGAATTTGGAATTATACCCCCAAAGTGCTCTTCATCTTAGAAATGGGAGAAGTGATATAAAAAGAAAATAAATTTGGAACTCAAGACATTTTTAAATGAAAGTTAAATTTTATCTTTATATGTAATTGGAAAAAAGAAAATACTATTAAAAAGTAAAAAATAAAAAATGATACCTTGCTTGTCTTCTCGATGTAAAGAAGAGAAGACGAAAAAGAAGAGAAGGAAAGAAAAATTCAAAACTAAAAAAATGTTTAATTAGTATTTTAAATAAATAAATAATAAGTTTATTTAAAATAAAAAGAAATCTCAGCTAACTCCACATTTTTATATGGCATTCACAGGATATAAAGAAATCTTCTCAGTCAATTGGAATAGACTTCCCTCTGGAGTCATTTTATTTCATCAAATGGCTTTCAGAGACTTTTCACACTTAGTCTAAAGCCTATGATGGATTGATATAGGTTCTCATTGTGTTAAGGCTATGTCAGGATGGAGGGATTTCAACTCTACCCTTACAAAAGAATATAGCTCCTTTGCTTGTGATAGATAGGGCTGACAACTAAGAAAAAAGATTGGATTGATTCTCCTTTTCCTTCTGTTTGTTTTCTTTGCCAAGAACGACCTTTGCACAGTAGACAGCAGAATAAAAATGGCTGACAGGCTAAATACCATGGTTTACCCAAGTAAGGAGATCTTAACAGACCACTTGGTTATCTATGATGAATTCAAGTCACCTAGTCCATAATAACTAAATCTTTTTAGGTGCTAAAATGTCTGGCAGCTACGATTGATGAGCCATTTTCAGTGACATCTGAAATCTCATAGAAAAAAAAAAGAGAGAGAGAGAGAGAGATGACCAAGTCAGAGAAAGAATCCATGTCCCAATTTTGAAAAAAGAAATAAATAGAAAAGAATCCACAAACTGACCTTTAGGTCAGTCATTATAATAGAGGTGAAGTCTAGAATGAATTCTTAAAGAGTTAGTTGGCAAATATCTAGAAAAGGAAGAAGTATCAACTAAGAGCCTGACTTCATCAAGGCAAGTTTCATTTCCTATTTTAATGGAAATTTCCTATTTTAATGGTATTACTAAGTTGGAAGGTAAGGATAATTTAACATATATTTTTTATTATAGCTTTTTATTTACAAGACATACACATGGGTAATTTTTTAGCATTGAGCCTTGCAAAACCTGTTCCAACTTTTTTCCTCCTTCCCCCCACCCCCTCCCTTAGATGGCAAATAGTCCAATACATTTAACGTATATTTTTAGCAAAGCTCTTGATAAAATATCTCATTCCATTTGGGGGAATAATATGGAAGTTGAGAACCAGGCAATCATATGATTCATTTCAATGGCCATTTCAATGGCTTGTGAAAGTGGCAAGTTTCCGATGGAGGAAGCCAAGGGACTTGTGTTTGATTCTGTGCTATTGAACGTTGTTGTCAATAACTTAGTTAAAGGTATAGGTGGTATGCTCACCAAATCTGGGAGGGAGAACTAACGCACTGGATGTAGTCAGGATCCCAAAAAATCTTGACAGTCTGGGTCAGCAGGGCTGAACCTAATAAGATAAAATTCGATGATAAACATATAATTACAGAATCACAGAACTGAAGAACCTCAGCACCCATCTATCTGCAATCTCAAAACTTCCTCGGAGAAGGAACCCACCATCTCTCAAAGCAAGACATTCTACTTTTGAACAACCTTAATTATCAGAGCAGCTAAGGAGTATAGTAGACCAAGTATCTGGTTTGAAATCAAGAAGACCTGAGTTCCAATTTAGTCTTACTAGATATATGTCATCCTCTTGAAGTTACTTAACTCTGTTTTCTCAGTTTCCCCATCTGTAAAATAAGCCGGAGAAGGAAATGGCAAACCACTGCAGTATCTTTGCCAAGAAAACCCAAATGAAATCACAAAGAGTCAGACAAAATCAAAATGATTAAACAATTTTAGGGTTTTTTTTCCTGATATAGAGCTCTATCTGTTGGGGCCAAATAGAACAAGTATAATTCTTTTTCCATGTGATAAAATACTTAATAATTTGACTAACAATTAATACAATAAATTTATTGATTAATAATGTAATACTTAAAATACTTAAACACAGCTAACTCCTTGGTTCCCTTCGTAGCCTTCTCTTCTCTAGGCTATCCATGCCCAGTTCCTTCCACAGATCCCCATTTATCATAGACTCAAAGACCTTTATCACTTTGGTTGCCCTCTAAGCATAAATGTCCTACTTAAATTGTGAGGCCCAGAACTGAACCCAATCCTCTAGATGAGGTCTATCAAGAGAAAAATAGAGTGGCCTTTTCCCTATTCCCTATCACCCTTCCTAATGTAAATTTCATTAATCTTTTTGGATACCAAACACCCTCATGAGTTTACAATTGACTGAAACCCCCAGATCCCTTCCAGAACAACTGCTATTTATCCATGTTTCTGCATTTTAAATTTGTGGCATTAATTTTTGTGTACCCTTGTACAATTTTATCTTGGGCACACTAAAAGGGAGTCTCCAGAAATAACAAGGTGATAATCCCACTGTCCTCTACCCTCCTCAGATCTCGTCTGGGAGTACTGGGTTCAGTTCTGAAGATTACTGTTTGAGAAGAAATTAGTAAACTGGAAAGTGTCCAGGGGAAGACAATCAAGATGATAAAGGGCTTTAAATATTTGTCATATGAGTATCGATTGAAGAAATTTGGAATGTTTAGCCTTGAGAAGAAAGACAGGAGAAACATGATAACTGTAATCAAGTATCTGAAGAGCTGTCATAGACAAGAAGGATTATTATCCTTTTCTGGGTGGAGGTTACAAAGAGTCCAGTTTAAGCTTGGATGTCAGTAACAGCTTGCTAACAATTAGAGCAGTCCAAAACTGGGGTGGGCTTCCTTTAGAGGTGGTAGGTTTCTCCTTCTAAGAGGTCTTCAAGCAGAAGCTAGATATTTTCTCCAGGATTCCTTTGGAAATACAATTCAGATTAGATGGTCACTGGACTTTCAATTCTCAAGCTTTTTGATTCTGCAAATATGTGATTTCTCTTCAAACCCAACCCACCATTCAGTGTCTCATCTCAGGGCTTCCCCACTAGTTTGGTCTCTATATGTCTCCCCATTTTCCCATCTCAAGGAGCTGAGATACCAGGCTCTGGGTCCTTTCTCTGTCCTAACCTGTTTCACTTCTTGGAGACCACAGGATTTAATCTGGAAGCAATCACTGAGATCATCTAATATAGGGATACGGTCAACTCCTTTACTGCAAATATAGTTTTATTAAGGAGTTGTCGGGGATCCTGAGAGGTGAAAAAACTTGGCCATGGTCACACAACCAGAAATGATCTTGAACTCATATGTTCTTGGTTCCTTTAAGCTCCTGCTGTCCTTCATCCTTGAGGAGGCCCGAAATGCCATCACTATGTTATTACAGACCAATAGGACCTCGGAATGCTCTGCCACAGATAGGATACTAATAGTCCTTTTGAACATTTGGGGTAGCTTCTCAAACTTTGTGCATCTCATGGTTATTCTGGGCTAATTCAATTCTGCTTTGTTCATAGACCACAGAACCTTCTCTGATGAAGGCATTACAAGCTGGATGGTTCTGTACCAGTATCTCCCATGTCATACCATCAATTCCATAGTTTTTAAGAGAAACCTTAAGAGTGTCCTTGTATCGCTTTTTCTGACCACCTTGTGAGCGCTTGCCCTGACCTGTTTATTAAACTGGGTTCACCACCCATATGAGGTCTCATAACTAAATGTGGGGGTTGTGCAATTATAATTTATTATCAGTAAATGTTTGATGTGTATATCTGTTTTTTATACCTATATTCCCAAAGTCACATAAAAGTTTTTCAGGTAAAAAAGTGTCACATGTGGAAAGAGTTTTAGAAACCCTGCTCCAAGTCACACTGCTATTTAATATAATCTCCTTACTTTTAAAGGTAAAGAAAATGAGGCTGAGACATTAAGTAATTACCCAAGGTCATACAAGAAATAGTAAGAAGGGTAGAGCTCTAATTTGCCTCCAGTCTGTGGCAGAAACAAAGGTATTGGTTGAATGAATAGAAGCTTCACAGGCAGAGCAGACTCGGGAGAAGGGGCAGTGGAGCAGAAGGGCCCCTACGTGACTCAGGAACCCTCGAAGATGCTCCTACACAGAAGGCCAGATCACACTATGGGGTCCCAGGGTCAGGAAGGACAGAGGCCTTCAGTCTTAAGCAAGATTCTCTCTTGATTCCCGTCCAGTACAGTCAGACATTCTCTAGGGTGAGCTGCAGCAAAAGCCTAATGACTTTCCTGGATCATCTGAGCCTGCCAATCACAAGGTGGCCTTCCCAGCTCCACCTTTGCCCCACAGAGCGCAGGGACCACTGAGCTAGCCAGGCCCAGAGGGGTTTCAGAACCTCACTCTAATCCAGAGCCTTACTGAGTGAGTCATTTTCCCCGGATAGAATAAAGAAATGGAGAAAGTGACGGGAAAATACACAGAAAACAGGGGGAAAAGAAGGAAAAAGAAAAGAGGGGAAGAGTCTGAGAAACACTTTTCTTAGGAATGGCCAGCAATCCTGACTCTCAAGTACAGTGTCGGGCTCTGAGTGTCCAGAGGGTCCTCCCGCCGCCCCCGAAAAAATTCTGTCTTTAGATTCTTTATGTTTTGTCTTGTTTGAGTCGGGAATGGGTGCGCTTGGCACATCCCGGTGGCAGGAGAAAGGGATGGGGGGAACCTCAGTCGGGAGCTGAATCTCCCGCGGAAAGAAGGGGCGGGTCTGAGGGGAGTGCAGCGGGAGAAGGAAAATCCTAAGGGAAGCTGCGTCCATGTAGCCCCATTGCCAAGGTAACAGCAGAGCTAGCTCCGACTAGGGATGGGACCGGAATTTCGGGTCTGACTGCTGTGTAATTCCAGAAGACCCCCGATTCCTCTCGGCCCCATTCTCCTTCCCTGAATGAGGAGAAAAGGAAAGGAAAATCCGGGAACTTCAATCCCAGTCCCCTCAGAGCACCCCCCCAAAACGGGGCTTTCCACATCTTGCCCCATTTCTCCGGCTGTCCCAGGGACCAGAGGAAGGGTTAATTGAGGGATAAGCCCAAACTCGGCCCCTATCTGGAGCTGGGGGCGTTGGGGAGGGTAAATGACCCCGCCCACAGTCCGGCCCTCCCGATTGGCCGGGGCATGGGGCTCCGCCCTCGTCCCTCGCTGTCCTTGGGTCGGAAAGAGGTGGGGGTGGGGAGGGACCCCAGGAGGGCGTCCCTATAAGGCTGTAGCAAAGCAAGTGAGGCTCTAGGAAGCTGAGTCTGGGGTCCAGCAGAGGTGGGGCAGCGGGGCAGTGGAAGGTGCAGAAGTGCCCAACTGACCGACTGACAGCCGCGCTGGAGGTCCCAGATTCCTCAGGGGGAGCCGGGCAGGTACTGGATCCGACGTGCACTCCGAGGGAAGTCCCGGAGGTGTCCAGTTCGGCGAGGCGCACTGGGGCCGCGCAGGGAGAGGAAGGATGGAATCTTAGGGTGCCTTGGGGAGCGAGGGGCGCGAGCGCCCGGGCAGAGGGCTTGGGGAACCTCCGGGGGAGGGGAGGCGGGTAGATGGCCCAGCCAACCGGCTCTTGGCCCACTTGACTGACCCGGGGAACCCAGTTGGGCCCTTGCCAAAGAAGGAGAGAGCTTAACCCAGTGCACCAGCGAAGGGGAAGGGGGGAGGTAAGGCAAAGATCAAAGTCCCCGTGATTCTCCCTCCAGGGAGCCCCTCATGAGGCTGTGGGTTGACTAGCCCTTCCCCGACACCGGTAAGGGCAGTGTGGTACAGTGAAAAGAACCCTAGCCTGCGGAGGAGAGAACCCCAAATTCAAATCCTGTTCTTGATGTTTGCTCCTATGGGGAGCCCAAGGTCACTAAGCCTCCTTGGGTCTCAGTTTCCTCACTTGTAAAAGGGGGGAAGAATTGGTCCCGAGGTCCCTTCTAGCTCTAAATCTATGCTCTTTCTCCCGCTGTGCCCAAGCTCTTCTATTCGCCTTCCACATTCCTTCTCCACTGACTTCCTCACTCAGCTTGATCCTTCTGTCTCCTGTCTTGTGTCTACCTTTTCCTTAGTCCCCTAGATACTCCCCTCCCAGTATCCTCCATGAGGCTGCTAGGGGACAGTGAATAGAACACAAGCCCTGGAGTCAAGAGCACCTGAGTTCAAATCTGGCCTCAAACACTTACTAGCTATGTAACCCTGGACTAGTCCCTTACTCCTAATTGTCTTCAAAAAACAACAGTAACCAAAGCTTAGTAGCCCTCCTTTACCAGAGCCTAGCATTTGGAGTCAGGGGACCTGGGTTCCCATTGTGGTTCTGCTGCTTTCTGATGATGACCTTGGGCAAACCATAACCTGTCAGAGCCTTGTTTTTTTAGACATCAAATGCCAAGGTTAGACTTGATGCTCTCAGAGATCCCTTCCGGCTATAAATTCTAAATCCAATAAGCCCATCTCTTCTTGCTCCTTCCAATGTCCTCTCCTCACTGGGATGCATGGTTTCCTGAACTAAGGATCAAGAAGTAAGAGATGGGCCGTGCCCCCAGACAGTTGTCCAGCTACCAGGTTCCAGTTTTCCTTCATCAGAAAGTCTAGACTGCCTCTTGCCACTATTCAGTGGACCTGATTTTTGGGAGCTCCAAGACTACTAGATATCCTTTCCATTTCCTGGGGCTCCAAGGGAACTCTGGGCCAACGGTCTAGAGAAAACCCCTTGTTGTTCTTAGGGTACCACTAAGACATTATTCAACATCCTGTCCCAACAGAAAAGAGACAGTGTCAAGACAGCGGGGGTCAGGCCCCAGCCCTCCCTCTGACTGGCTGCCATTCTCTCTGGACTTCCCTTTCAACTTCTCCATTCCCAACAGAGAACTCATTCCAACCTCCAAGTCAAATTCTAGCTTTTTTGGTCCTGAGTTCTGCATGCAGTCTCTCTTTCACTCTAGTAAGAAAAGACTGGGCACTTTTTTTTTCTGTTTTTCATGGATTTTTTTTTTTACTCTCTCTTGATAAATAGATAGAAATATATATATATATATATATATATATATATATATATATATATGAGAGAGAGAGAGAGAGAGAGAGAGAGAGAGAGAGAGAGAGAGAGAGAGAGAGAGAGAGAGAGAGAGGGGTATGGTATATATATATATATATATATATATATATATATATATATATATATATATATATATGGAGAGAGAAGGGGGATATAGAGAGAAAGATGGAGAGAGATGACATTTATATATCATGTTTCTCCATCTCTGTCTCTGCCTCTCTCTGTGTGTCTCTGTCTGTCTGTCTCTCTTTCTCTTCCTCACTCTCACTCTCTTTCCCATTTAGAGCTCTAGGCCAAGTTAGATAACATTTAATAAGTTTCTCCAAGTTCTTTTTTCAAATAAATAGGGTCCAAAACTCAATTAAGTAGCTCCATATCTTCCAAAGTGTTTTCTTAGTCTCTCTAGATGGAGCAAAGATAATTAACCCCATTTTCGAGACCACCAAGGCCCAGAAAAGAGGGGCTTATCCATTATCACACACAGTAAGTCAGAAGGAGAGCAAAGTCCAGATCTCAGGTCTCTCGATTCCCAGCGAGGATTCCTTCAGGGACATGACTTGGATTTGACCATAGAGTTTAAAGTTAAAAGGCAGGGGATCCAAAAAGAAATTAAGTGACTGGGATCTTGGAGGATAATCTCACCACTCAATGCCAAATGTGATTATCCCACAACGGGGATGATCTCTCCCTCCATACTAAGCCTCTCCACCCTTGTTTCCCAGGGTGACTCCCTGGCCACTATGTCAAAAGAAGAGGAACAGCAACCTGATTCTGGCCCAGTGGAGGAGGAACAGCCGCCCCGGGCCCAGGATAGGGTAAGTGAAGCCCAGATTACTGGCAGCACTAGCTGCCCCAAAAGGCAGGAGGGGGAGCAAGAAAGAATAGAATCTCATCTCCCCAACCAGCCCTCTTCATCCTCCTGAGCAGGACAACTATCAAATGAGATAATATTTGTAGAGCACTTAGCACATTGATAACTCTTTCTTTCTTCCTCCTTTCTCACTTAGGGCCATCTGCTACTCTCCCAAATAGTCTTTAAAACCCCTTCCCTGCTTTGGTGGGGGGGAGGTGGAGAGATGAGTAGGAACCTCACTTTCAGCATCCAGGGACTTCTGGTGCTGGAGCTGTGAGCCTCCAGCCCTGCTTTCTCTCCTCAGGACCTGGTGAGCCGAGTGGCCAGTCTGCCTCTGGTCAGTACCACCTTTGCCAAGGCGTCGGCCGCATACAGCTCTGTGAAGGAGAACCACCCCTATCTAAATTCTCTTTGTGGACTGGCTGAGCGCAGCCTTCAGGGCCTCACCACCAGAGCTGCCCAAGGGGCCCAGCCCCTCCTCACCCTGCTGGAGCCACAGAGTAAGTATCCTGGGATGGGGGTCCTGCTGGGCACTTTTCACCTATCCCCACTTTTCTGCAGGGACTCTGACAGCTTCCCTCAGCCCTCCTCTCTCTCTCCACCCCCCCACCCTAAGAGTACCAGCTTTCTATGCTCAAGTACCCCCAGAACAAGGTTTCTTTCCTTCCTCCTACTGTCCCCATTCTCCCCTTTTCTTTTCTCCTCCCTCTGCTGCTCTCTCCCCCTTTTTTCCCCTCTCTCCTTCTCTCCTCCTCTCTCTTTCCTGCTTCATCTCTACCCAGACAAGTTCCCCACTGGTGTACCACCTTCCTGACCCATCGGGATCCCCGGCCACCAGGATTCGTTCCTGAGCTGCCCTTGCAGTTTACCCCTGTGCTTACTGGCCTGGGCGTCAGGGCCCTGCTGCCCATCCAGGCCCGAATATCCCCCCTCCCGTTCTGTGGGGCCCCCAATGAGGGGAGGAGAATCTCCTCCACAGGGAAGGGGCTCTGGGAGGACTTAAGCTGTGGGGCTCCATCAGGCAGCTGGCTACAGCTCACAGGTGACCTTCAACCTAGTTTGAGTGAGAAATAGCCATCACCTTGGCATTTGCAGTGACCTTCACTTGGGCCTTGTGGGAGAGGGAGGTTGCGAGGGTCTATCTTTAATGGCAGCTCAGAGCGCCCCCTGGAGCATCTCTGCAGGTATAACGGCTCCCACAGTACCTGCCGCTCAGGTTTCACTAACCCCAAAGTCCCAGCCCCCACCCCAGCTCATCCTTTTCCCTAGGGGGACGCAGGCCTCTGCTTTTCAGACTGACCATCTCTCGGAGCCTCAGGACATCTCTGGTTTTTAGACTGAATCTGTCTCTATTCAAACTCAACAAACATTCAAGCACTCACTCTGGGGGGATTCTGTAGTGTCTGTTCCTTTGTCCCTCTGTGTCCTGGCCAAGTCCTGCTCAGTTTTCCCAGCCTCCTCCTCTGGTTCCCAAATTCTTCCAGAGATACAAAGATGATACAAAGTTTCTCCAGGAACTTACTGAAGGATAAGCATTACACAGGTGATAAAGGGACAGAGACACCCAGACAAAGAAGGCAGTTAGCTGAAGCGATCAGGAGAAAGGCTGCACAGAGAAGGAGGTGGCAAAGGCTCTTGGGAAGAACAGGACTGCAGTCTGCCTGGCAGAATGGGGGCATGGGTTGTGGAGCCCTTGAATGCCAGATTTTGAAAGGTCTTGAATGTCAAGCTGGAGAAGGAACTTGAGCTCGGGTAATAGGGGAACTCAAAAGATTTTTTTAAGCAAGAAAATGATATGGTCAATTTGTAAATTAGAAAGGTAATTTTGAGACCAGGTAGGTCTATTGTGTGCAATCATATCTTTTTGGGGGGCAATTCACCCTGAAACTAATTAAAAGATGCGATTTCATTGTATCTATAAATTATTGGTTAACTTCATAGTGTAGTAGTGGGAAAAAAACATTCATTAAGCACTTCCAATGACTTTACCTATATCTCCTCCTAGCCACCCTAGGAAGTAGGTGCTATTATTATCATCCCCATTTTACATTTGAGGAAACTGAGGTAAACAAAGGTTATCAAATGACTTTCTCAGAATCACATAGCTAATAAGTGTCTGGGGCCAGAACTCAGGAATTCCTGACTCAGGACTCTCCCCACTGCACCACCTGCCTGAGCACGGATCTGGATTCACAAAAAGCCAAGTTCAAAATCCCCGTTCTAATCACCTGTAGGCAATCTCCTTCCCCTTTCTGGACTGGTTCCCTCCTCCTCTATAGAAAAAAGACCTGGGCTACATCATCTCCTAATATCCTTTCTAGTATTAAGTCTGGATTCTATGAAATAATTCCCCTAAATAGGTCAAACTCACCAAGAGGTTCATGAAAGGCATGTTATCATTTGTCCAGTCTTCCTGTGACTTCTTTTGTAGCTTGTTTCAGTTGTGGAGCCCGAGCTTGGGAAGCTGAAGCAGAGAAGAAAAGTAGGTCTATGTCATTATGAGCAGACAAAGTGGTTCAGTTAGTTCTCAGACATCCTTAAGTCTTACTTCCTCTCGGTTTGTTCGTGTACTTCTTTCTCCCATTCTGAGTCTCAGTTCCTCAGTATGTGCAAAGAAAGTGTCCGTCTTCTGTCTCTTCTCTTTCTGACTTTTCAAACCTATTATGCCTAACCTTCTGTCTCTGGAGACAGGTGACAGACCTTGGATTCAACTTTCTTTTCTTTTTCTTTCTCTTCTTTTTTTTACTGGGGCCATTCACATACTCTATCCACTCCTGATTGATCTGAAGCTTTGACTAGCTCCACTTCCGAATTAACCTGATTTGTCCTTCCTGAGATGGCTCCCAGGGAGTTCCCATCCCGGTGTCAGTCTTAGTGCAAACCTTCCAGCTCACTGCAAACCAGAACTCCCAAGTCTTAATCACCCACCAGAGTCAGCATCCTAGTAATGCAAGCACATCACCCCAGTCTCGCCCCAATCAGCACTTTAAAGTCGCTCCCTTTGCAAGGGAGAGGAAAAGATTGCCCTCTGGTGGACAAAGAAACATCTTGGGCTCCAGGAGGGATGGGGCAACAGGGAGCAGGTTACCTGAGAACTGCCAAATTTAGCCAATTGTTTGTTTGTGATTTTTTAACTAGAAACTCAATTGTTTCTAACTGCTAAAGTGCTGATCCCTAAATTCCTGTAAAAGCTACAGCCACCCTGCCCTCACTAGCTCTGGGGACATTAATATGTCTTCCTGACTGCATATGTCTGTCTCTGCAGTTACTTCAGTGAACAAATACGCCTGCAAGGGCCTGGACAAGCTGGAGGAGAAGCTGCCCTTCCTCCGGCAGCCCTCTCAAGAGGTATGCTGGAACACGTAGAGAGGGTTGGACACAAAGTGGAGGGAGGGGGCTCTAAAAACAGATTCTTGCTAGCCAAGAACCCAGAAAAGGAAGCAGAACACCTTCTGGGTGCAAAGGGAGTGGATAGAGAAAGGGCAGAATCTGAGTGGCTGGCTCTGCTCAAGCTCAGCCTCTTCCCTCTCATTAGGTGGTGACCTCGGCCAGAGACGCGGTAACCAGCAGTGTGACAGGAGTGGTGGGCCTGGCCCAGAAAGGCCGGCGATGGAGTGTGGATTTGACGCGTTCGGTCGTAACCAGTGGGGTAGACACAGTCATGGGCACCCGCATGGGACAGATGGTGACCAACGGTGTGGATGTCATGCTGGACAAGTCTGAAGAACTCATGGATCACTTTCTACCCATGACTGATGAGGAACTTGGTGAGAACTTGGTACATGACCTGGAAATAATCAAACAGAGACAATGACAATAATGATAGTAACCTGGGCTACTATCTAATGCTAGGCAGGTCACTTGAGCCTTGCTCCCTCAATGTCTCTGTTTCCCTATCTGTAAAATGATCATTATAATGCTTATGCTCCCTCACCAGGGTGCTCATGAGGAAAGCCTGTAAACTGTAGAGTGCCATATAAATGCAAGCTATGTCGTAAATGGCCCACTTTATTTCATTTGATCCTCATAGCAACTCTATGGGATAAATAGTACAATCATCTTTCTTCTCATTCTACAGATAAGGTATCTAAGGCATAGAAGTAAAATGATTGCCTCAAGGTCCCACAGACAGTATATTATGGCTCCCAAGATTATATTCAGTGCTCTTGATCACTCCTGAGTTCACAAGATCTTTGAATTACTGAATCAAAGAATCATGAAAATCTTTGGAGTAGAATGTTAGAATATAAGGTCAGATCAGAAGGGGACTTAAAGACTATCTAGCTCACCCCTCTGTTTTTACGGGCAGAGAAACTGAGTCCCAAGGGGGTAAGTGATTTTTGCAAGATCACAAAACTGGTCTCTTAGTTCCTAACAAATGACTCAACTGTGTTCTGTAAACAGCAGGATAGAATCAGGCCAGGGCCAGATGGGCAACCTGCACATGTGTAGGATGGCATAGGAAATTTCCATTTCCTCTTACTCCTCAGTGAACCTGAGGAATCTCTATCAATCACAGGCTCCCAGATCTGGAGCTGGAAGGGCCCTCAGAAGCCATCTAGTGCAACCCACTCATTTCATAGATGAGGAAACTGGCTCCAGGTAGATGAAGAGGTTTATCAGATGAACAGGTAGCGAGCATCAAAGGTTAAATATGAACCAGATTCTCTGATTCAAGAAAGGAATATTGCAGTACAGTGGGAAAGTCTAGTCCCAGCTGTGACACTGGCTTCTTACATAATCCTGGGCAACTCATTTCTCTCTGAGCTGCAGCTTCTTCATCTGTAAAAAGAGACAGGGATGGAAGAGAAGAAGAAGATTGTAGGAGTCTGAGAAGAGACAGAAATATAGTGCAGAGGAATAAATCTGGGCTGGGAGGCAGGAAACTTGGCTTCTAGTCCACACTCTAACTTGATGTGTGACTTTAGGCAAGTCGCTTCTCCTGTCTTCGGCTGAGTTTCTTTTTTCTTTTTTCTTTTTTTTTTTAAATTTGACTTAATTTTTGATTTGAAATAATCCCTGCCTAGATTCCCTCCCAGTAGTGGTGTGAAGATTAAATGAGGGGATAAACAGAAAAGGCTTTCAGAATCTTAAGCTTCTCAAATCTCAGAGTTTGGGACTCAGACCTTTGTAAACTGTCAAGTAATTTGTCAAGGATGAAACGCATAAGCAAAGACTTGGAGGCAGGAATAATCAGATTGTCTCTGGAGAAACTAGTAAGAAGCCCAGTTTGAGGGAAGCAGATTTATGTGGCAGTTTGGGGGTGACAATGGGAATCTAAGATTAGATTAGGTTTCAAATGGAAAGATCAGTGAATTAAGAGGCAGAGGAGCTGGTTCACATCCCACTCTGTCATTTATCTAGCTGTGGGACTCTGAGCAAGACACTGTTCTTTATGGACCTCAGTTTACCCATATGTAAAACAAGTGGGATGGATTAGACCAGAGATGTCCAACATGAAGCCTGGGCCGGCATGGCTTTTGCAACATTCCCTAGTACAATCAAACTAGATTAAAATGTAATTGAGCAATAGTTAACAAAATACACTAGAACATCAATAATATTAATATGCAGATTTCTAAAGCTACCTGTGACCTGCAGTGATTCTTATGTTCAGTTTAATGATCCCTGTTTCTATTTGGATTTGACCTCCTTAGCCAGGTAATCGCTGAAGACCCTGCCAAGTAACTCTATGATTTTTCCAACCTCTCCTCCCTCATCCCAAGGCTATTGTCTCCCTTGGTTTCCAACAAAGTTAAGGACTAGATGTTGGAAAGGCTCTAGTGCCTATCCCATAAATGTGTCCCTAAATCATAATTTTTCTGGGCCATAGATGAGCTGGCTGCAGCAGCAGAGGATGGCTCCCTGGCCCCAGGGGCTGACCAGCAGCAGACAAGCTACTTTGTCCGACTGGGATCCTTGTCATCTCGACTCCGACAACGGGCGTACCAGCATTCCCTGGGCAAACTCCGCCAGAAAAAGCATCAAGCCCAGGAATCTTTCAGCCAGCTACATGATACTCTGGAGATGGTGAGACTTCCCTTCCTCATGCCTGGACCTTCAGAGGCATCCCCACACATGAGGGCAGCAGCAAAATTGAAACTTGTTTGCCCCTCTTTGGGTCCCTAGGACTTTCTTGCTCTCACTTCCCTAATTTTAGTACCCAAGTATTTAACCTCTCTCTGGGTCTCAAATTTCCCATCTGCAAAATGGTTAATTTCTTGTTTCTATGATCCTTCTCAAACCTGCTCTCAAAAAGGTCTCTGAGCTCCTCATCCTCCCAGAGTCAGTCAGTCAATAAACATTTATTAAGCACCTGCTGTGTACCAAGCACTGTGCTAAGTAACCACTGGAAATACAAATAAAGGCAAAAGCTGTCCCTGCCCTCAAGAACACTATCTAGTGGAATAAATGTCACTTCTAGGCTCCCTCTAAGGAGGAAGTCTTAAAATGGAATGTCTAAGGAAGAACCTGGAGATTTGAGGAAGTGAAACTCCTGAAATTTTTGTCCTCCCCTTACTCTAAGTATAAATCTTTGTATCTGACTCCTTTTTTCTCTAGCTTGGCATTCAATGTTCCCCAACCCTTAAGTCTTTCACCTCCTGTCCCCAAGCTACTGTTCATCTGTCACCTTCATATTAACCAAACCTGGCTCATTCTCACCTCTGAACTTTTGCTCACATCATTATCTGGCCTCCAATGCCCTCCCCACCTCCAGTCCCCAGCCTTACCTTTGTTCTCCAAATCCTAACCTTTTTCAGACTCTCTAGAGGCTGGCCGATCAGGGGTAAAAAGTTAAGGGAATACTTAAAAGCTTTAATCCAATTTGGTGGAAATGTAGTGTGTATCATGGAAAATATTGATAAATAAGCCTGACAAGCTATATTATGGTGGGCTTTGAATGCCAAGCTAAGAAAAAGAAATACTCTTAGAACCTTATCTCCAGGGAGTTTAAGGAAGGCAGAAAAAAAGAGACTCAGATTCTGGCCTCAGATATCTTTTTCTTTATTTCTTCTATGTTTCTTTCTCTTTTTCCTTCCTTCCTTCCTTCCCTTTCCTTTCTTTCTTTCTTGTCTCAGAGAACTCACCTTCTGGGGAATGGAAGTTAGGAACCTGAAATTCCCACAATAAATACTTTGAAGGATTTGGGGGATTTCTCTTCCATTTCCCCCATACCCCAAATCATCCTACAAATATACCAGGATGGATACAGTAACATACTTAGCCAAATGTGATTCACTCAACTCAAGTAGGCAGTACAGGCCACATTACTCTGCCTCCAGGAGGGGGAGAGACCCACTCCTTTTGGTAAGAGTCCTCAGGGAAGGTTTCCCAGAAGCGGGGCTAGAGCTAAGGCCCCACCCTTTGGGGGGAACAACAACTCCCTGCACCCACCTAGTGCCCTTTGATGCCCAGATGTGGCACACCAGTCCTGGCTCTGAGTCTTCTTCCCCCTCACCCCCTCTCCCTTGAAACAGATTCACTGTATGAAGCATGGCTCCAATAACAACTTCCAGGGGGGTCAGGGAAAGCTGCAGAAGCTGTGGCAAGAATGGAGTCACCAGGACAAAGAAAACTACCAGAGCCAGGTAATGCAGTTCAGGGTCCTGACCACTCCCAGGATGTACTGGGGTCCAGGGCCTTATCCAGGTCAGAATCACTCCCAGGGCAGCTGTCTGGCAGTGGGGCTGGGACAAGAAGCTTCATGGTCTAGCTGAGATGATTCCCTGCACCTAATTTTCCCCACCTAACACAGCTGGATAGCACAATAGGTAGAATGTTGGACTTGGAGTCAAGAAGTACCAAGTTCAAAAATAATCTCAGACACTTATTAGCCGTGTTACCCTCAGCAAGTCACTTCTCCCTGTTTGCCACGGAGAAGGAAATGACAAACCACCATCTTTACCATGAAAATTATAAATGGGGTCAGGAGCAGTCAGACATTAACTTAGGGAGACTGCCGCTTCCCCATAAAGCAGCCAGGTTTAATGACGGAGCACTGGATCTGTGCAGAGGGCTGAGTTAGAATCTTCACTGGGCTGTGGGCCTTGGAACAAATTTTTCAAATTCTCTGGGTGTTTCCTCAGCTGTAAAACAAGTTAATTAGATTGGATTTCCTTTTCTGTTCTATATTTTATGACCTTAAAAATCCTGGTACTGACATTTATTAACCTGAAATCTACATTAGGTCAGGGACTGTCTTCCCTGAGCTGTCCAAAAGGCAGTGTGTGATGTAGGACTCTGGTTGAAATGACTCAGGACAGACGGAGACAAGTTTACTGCTCGGGGAATTGTTTGCATAGAAATGGTCAATGAAATAACAAAAATTAATGAGATCACCAACTTAATAAAGTGGGGGGAAAGATCAGGAAAGAACTTTAGGAATTACCCACATATAGTGGACTTCAGCCAGCAAAGAAAACTGAGAAAAGGAGAACAGAGAGAGACAGAGGCAGAGACAAAAAGAGAGAGAGTAGTCATGAAGGCAGAGCATATCGAGGAGGAACTCATGATCATTGGGAGAGAATACTGCTGAGATATCAATGAAGATATTGGTAAATTTGAAAAGAGCAATTTCTCTTGAATGATGAGATCAACCAAAATAACATGCACTATTGGCAGTTACAATTACTAGTCTGTCCTAGGCCCAACAGAGTACCTTTGACCACTGACCTTTGCAGTGTCAACTCTACCCGGCTCGCCTCCTCTGAGGCCTTCAAAGGTCTCTGGCCATGATTTCTTGAATCTATAGCTTAATAACCGGTAGTACACTCAAGAACAGCCACGTGTAAACTTAAAAGCCTTTATTATACCTACTCACATAATGCCCTGACTGATGCCCTGACTTGTTGGTTCCCGAGTTTTGGTTTAGACCAAAGGGAGAAGAGAAGATATGGAAGCACCTCACGTAGATGGATTTATCAAAGAGTTTACTAGGAGATGAAAAGGAAAACAGATATAGGACGATAAACTGGCAGGGATAATGAGATTAAATGAGAATTTTTTAAGAATGAGAGATGCAGAAATGTTTGTTCACAGCTGGAAAGAAGCCAGTCAATAGGAAGAGGCGAAGATAAGAGAGTGAAAAGTGACCAGAAGTCATAGGTGCTGCACTATGGTGAACCCCATTATGCCCAGGAGGATCAATGATGGACCCACCCCAAGGAATGGACTTTCTCTTTTAAGAAAAAGAATGGGAATGGAGTTTCCCGAAGCAGAGCTTCAAAGCTGGCAGTGGGATGGCCTAGTATTCTTTGGGAATACACTTCAGTGGTTTCCCTTCACCAAGTACTTATTGGTAGAGAAAAAGAAATGATCCAGTCCCCTGCCTTCAAGGAGCTCATGATAGGGAGGGAAAGACATGTCCACAAAGACATGTGATAAAAAGTAGAAAGAATGTGATAGGGGTAGAGGGCAGGTCCAGACAAAAAGCTCTGAATAATGAATTAAATAAATAAGGAGGCTTGTTCAAAGCATGGAACAAAACGATATATTTCTAGAGATTTCACATAAGGAGATGAAATCGAGCCCTTGGCAAGCAGGTGACGCAGGTCATAGCTGTGGATGCAGAGCAGACCCATGGCTGCTAAGGAGACCGACCACGTCAATGGGGGCTCAGGGAAAAGCCTTAACCAACATGACATCTGGTAGTTTCCCATTTTAACTAGTGAATCTCACCAAACAGGTGCCAAGATCTGTTTTTGTGCAGAGGAAAAATCCAGTATCCCCTAAGTTTGGCAAAGATCCAGGCACCAATATTGAGTTATAGCTTATAAGAATGCATGGAGGCAGAAGGCAGCAGATGGAATTCAAGGAATAGCTCTTCAGTCCAGTTTGGTTGAAATACCAAGTGTGTGAAGGGGAGGGAGGAGATATATGGTTTATAAAGTAACGTTAGAGACAGATTATGAAGTGCTTTGTACATTAAATTAAGTCTTTATCTTATCCTCTAGCAGTAGGGAGCTGTAGAAGGTTTTTGAGCCAGGGAGTGACCAGCTAAGACGTTGTTTTAGGAAAATGAATGGGGTATGAGGAAGGCAGGTTGGCAAGGGTAGAACTAGAGGCAGGGAGGCAGAGAGAATAGCAAAGTGAGAACAGATTAAGAGTCCATTTATGTGAGGAAAGTAATTATACAGTAGATTATACAGTTGGTATGTAACACTAGGCCTCGTGTCAGCAGAGACTTTGTTTCAAACCCCTCTTGAATATATTAACTTCATGAAAATGAACGAATCACTTAAGCTCCCTGAGTCTCCGTTTTTCAATCAATAAAATGGGGGTAATACCACTAGTGTTGTTCATCTTACCTGAGTCTTCATGACCCCATTTGGGGTTTTCTTGGCAAAGACTCTGGAGTGGTTTGCCCCTTGCTTTTTCAGCTCATTTTTATAGATGAAGAACTAAGGCAAATAGTTAAGTGACTAGCCCAGAGTCACAAAGCTTAGTAACTGTCTGAGGCAGGATTTGAACTCCAGGCCTGGTGCCCTTATCTTCCCCCTGCACCACCTAGTGGTCCATAATACCTATTTCAGAAGGTTGTTTTAAGGATAAATGAGGAAGGATACATTGACTATCTTTGTACAATGCAATATACTGGTAGTTATTTAGTAATCATTGGAAATGTAAAGATCAGAACCTGGGAAGAGGATGAAATTAGAGATACAGATTTGGAAATCATTTGCATAGAAATATTTTATAATTTAAGCCATAGATAAGAAAAAGGCCTAAAACAGCTTTGAGGGATACCCATTCTCAGGAGGAGATGGGAGGGTTGGAGCAGAATTAGGACTTCTCAGTGATCAATACTGAATAGATAAGTCAAACATGTATTAAGCACTTACTGCATGCAAAGCACTTTGCTAAGTGTCAGAGACACAAATGGAAAAGTCAGACAAGTTCCTACTCTGACAAAATTCCCACTCGGTAACAGAGAAACTCAATACTTTGGGAAGTTTTCAGCATCAAATCAAAAGGAAAGTTCCGTTGGTCCTTAGGATACAGCTGCAAAGCAGATGGGAATTCTTCTCTATTAATGTCATCTCCACTTGGTCCTGGTGCCTTTGTATCAAGGAAATAGGATGGTGGCTTGGTTCAGAGAAGGTTTCCAACAGAAAAAAAGAAGGGGGATGAGTTATCCATAAGCCTTTTGCAAATATTGAGTGGGATGGGTCTGAAAGTAGGGTGGGTGGGAGAAAAAAAAAGAAAATCTAATGAGTAAGTCTGAAGTCCTACCCCTGAGTGCAAGAAAGCATCTGTCCAAGAATAGGATGGGGAGAAAGCGTGGCTCACAAGCAATTTAAGTAAGAGAGATCTGGGCGCCTTAGCATACTGCCTGCTCTCCATCAGTCTGCAGTGTGGGCCCGAAGAGTCCAGGATACGAGATAGCCTCTCCCCTGCAGGGCTGTGTTCCATGCTGAGTAGCACACTATACAAGAGAAAAGGGTAACCTTACTTAGACCAGCAGAGGAGTCTGAGGGAGGCCGGCAGTTCTCCCCAGGGCAACCTGAACCGGATTAAAATGGAATTGGGAACTATCTAATTAAATATTCAACAAAATAAAATGGAATTGGGAACTATTTAACAAAATTAAAATATTTAATAAAATATCTAACAAAATCAAATAGAATTGGAAAATATTTAACAAAATAAAAAGATTTAATAAAATAAAAAATCTAAATATAAAATCAAAACACCGATCACATTGCAGTTCAAAATAAGCTGATCGAGAGCCAATGGGGATCCTTTATGTATGGATTAATGGCTCTGTTTTCATTTGAGAGTTAATGGACTTGGAATCAGGAAGATCTGAGTTCAAATTTTATCTCAGCTGTGTAACCCTAGGCGAGTCAATTAACCCTGAGTCAGCCTCAGTTTACTCATCTGTAAAATAGGGACAATAAAAACACTGCCTCCCACTCCAATGGTTGTAAGGATCAGATGAAGTAATGTATAAAGCGCTTTTTGCAAACTTGCAAGGGCTGTACAAATGCTAGCCTCTCATTATTAAAGCTAGCAGAAATTGGAGACCGGGCCCTAATGAGGGCTCTTCCTGGGGAAGGGAATCCTTAGCAAGGTGAGGAAGAGGGAGGAGGGAGTGTCCTTCTAGATACTGTGTGGAAGGGAGATAAAAGTGCTAATTAGAAAGAATGTGGGGTGAATGAGAATGAATGCAGAGCTTTCACAATAAAAGCTGAATGAGCCCAAAATGAATTGGGCTGCCTCTGGAGGATGGGGAGTCTCCCATTATTCGACATCTGTAAGCAGAGGCTGGATGCTAACATGTCTGAGAAGAGGCAGTGTAGTCTCCTGTCGATTCTGTTCTGGACTAATTCCCAGTTGGGCCTTTTTATGAGCCCTGGCCAAGTTCTTGCTTCCTTCCTTCTCCAGGTGGAATCGCAGACTCTGGACCTGTCCCGAGATCTAACCCAGGAACTACAGGCCACATGTGAGACGCTGGCAGCCAGCGTCCAGGGGCTGCCCCCGGCTGTCCAGGCAAAGGTGCTGGAGGTCCGGCAGAGTGTGGAAGAGTTGCATCAGGCCTTCTCGACAGCCCGCTCCTTCCATGATCTGCCACCCGCCGTGCTGGCAAAGGGCCGGGGCCACATGATGCAAGCCCACACGACTGTGGATGAGCTCGTGGAGTTTGTCATCCAAAGCATCCCCCTGCCCTGGCTGGTGGGGCCTTTCTCCCCCTTGATAGTGGAGCGGCCCCATACCCCCCAGGAACTGATAGACCAGGTGGATGAGGTGGTGGTGGGCCGTAGGCCCAGCTTGCTGGAGGACCGTTGGGCCAATATGGATTGGGTGGCCCAACAAGAAGCATGGCAAGCTGCACAGGAGGCAGCCCTGCTGGAGGAAGTCGAACCACCCAAGGTGCCCAGCCAGGAGGTCAAGAAGGCAACAATAATGCCTGAGCTAGACTTCTAAGTGGACTCCCCTCTTGACCAATGAAGAAATATCAGCTGCTGGGTTTACAAAGGGCAGGTTAAAGGTCAGGCATCCTTCTCTCCTCAGTCCTGCCCCTTCTCAAAGGGTCTCTCCAAGGGACAGGGGTCCTGAAGACCTGTTTTTGCTAACCAGACCCAGCTTGGTTGGGACAGTCTTTGAGCTCTTGGGAAGGGAAGGAAGTACTTGGGACAATGCAAAGGGGAAGAAGCAGTCTGAGCTTGAGGTTGGATTGAAGGGATGCTCAGAGAAGAGGTGGTGACTGAATATATAAATCCGAGGATGATCTGCAGATAGGTGAAAATGGAAGCCAAGGGTTTGCTAGGGAGGGAAGGTCAAGTGAAGAAGGATGAGGCTAGAACTCTGGGGAATGAGAGGGAGGAAGCATCCACAGCCAATGAATCAGAAGTGTCTTTTCTTCCTCAAAGAGTGACGGTTCAGATGTTCTTTCTAAAGTGGAGATATCCAGTCTCTGCAACTATTGGTCAGTGATTTAGAGTTCATTTTTCTAGTCCATGGGAGGAAAGGAGGAAGGAAGGAACAAAGGAACAAAAGAAGGAAGGGAAAAACCTAGATTTAGAGCTGAAAGGAAGGGGAAAAGGAATAAGGAGGGAAAGGGACATAGTTTCTGCCCCCCAAAAGCTACTGATTCAGGGTACGGGGTAGGGATGATATCTAGGAGCCTGTTTCTATTGCTGCCTTGACTCCACTCAGTGGGCAGTGATAAAGCCCCTGTCCTCCAGAGGGCCCACCAGCTTTAGGAACGATACATCTTCCACTGTTCAAGACTCCAGGAGAATAGACGTCCTTCCCCATCTTCTGTCCCCTGAATTTGAGACACTGAAGCCGGCCCCAGGTCCAGCCCAAGATGGAGGTTGGGTGAGGGACGGTAAGGTGAGAAGGCACACTGGGAGGAATGGGAGGGAGTGCAGTAACTGGGTGTTGTTGGCTTTGGGGGCGCCTCTGAATAAAGTTGGTTTTATGTCGGTTAATAGTCTGGCTCTCTGATTCCTCAGTCTCCGCGGGCCAGTGCACTGGAGTTACCTCAAGGAGGTGGGAAGATCATCATGGTCCTTGTCTCAGGAGAGACGGCTTGGGAGGGTAGAGTCCTGAAAAGGGGGGGGGGGCTTGGAGAAGGGCAGAGGAAGGGAAAGGGTGGAAAAAGCAAAGGCCCAGGCTGGGTTCTAACCCTGTCCCATATATCCATTCCACCTAG